>NC_060121.1:131936227-132239258 GCF_021461395.2 Schistocerca americana
CCAGGAGTACTTCCGAACAGTCACCATTGCCACCTTAGTTCCTCTGTAAGTAGTTATCTGGAGACTGCATTCTTGACTCGCGACGCAGTTTGTGTATTCCATCGTCTACAGGAAGCTTCAAGGAATGCAGTAAACTGAAAACTGCGCATCGGAAGCAACCAAGGTGACTCCCAGGAGTACTTCCGAACAGTCACCATTGCCACTTTAGTTCCTCTGTAAGTAGTTATCTGGAGACTGCATTATTGACTCGCGACGCAATTTGTGTGTCCATCGTCAACAGGATGCTTCAACGAATGCAGTAACCTGATAACTGCGCATCTGAAGCAACCAAGGTTATTCCAGGAGGAATTCCAAACGGTGACCATATCCACATTAGTTCCTTTGTAAGAAGTCATCTGGAGACTGCATTCTTGACTCGCGACGCAGTTTGTGTATTCCATCGTCTACAGGAAGCTTCAAGGAATGCAGTAAACTGAAAACTGCGCATCGGAAGCAACCAAGGTGACTCCCAGGAGTACTTCCGAACAGTCACCATTGCCACTTTAGTTCCTCTGCAAGTAGTTATCTGGAGACTGCATTCTTGACTCGCGATGCAGTTTGTGTATTCCATCGTCTACAGGAAGCTTCAAGGAATGCAGTAAACTGAAAACTGCGCATCGGAAGCAACCAAGGTGACTCCCAGGAGTACTTCCGAACAGTCACCATTGCCACTTTAGTTCCTCTGTAAGTAGTTATCTGGAGACTGCATTCTTGACTCGCGACGCAATTTGTGTGTCCATCGTCAACAGGATGCTTCAAGGAATGCAGTAACCTGGAAACTGCGCATCTGAAGCAACCAAGGTTATTCCAGGAGGAATTCCAAACGGTGACCATATCCACTTTAGTTCCTTTGTAAGAAGTCATCTGGAGACTGCATTATTGACTCGCGACGCAATTTGTGTGTTCCATCGTCTACAGGAAGCTTCAAGGAATACAGTAAACTGAAAACTGCGCATCGAAAGCAATGAATTTGACACCCAGGAGGACTTCCGAACAGTCACCATTGCCACTTTAGTTCCTCTGTAAGTAGTTATCGGGAGACTGCATTCTTGACTCGCGATGCAGTTTGTGTATTCCATCGTCTACAGGAAGCTTCAAGGAATGCAGTAAACTGAAAACTGCGCATCGGAAGCAACCAAGGTGACTCCCAGGAGTACTTCCGAACAGTCACCATTGCCACTTTAGTTCCTCTGTAAGTAGTTATCTGGAGACTGCATTCTTGACTCGCGACGCAATTTGTGTGTCCATCGTCAACAGGATGCTTCAAGGAATGCAGTAACCTGAAAACTGCGCATCTGAAGCAACCAAGGTTATTCCAGGAGGAATTCCAAACGGTGACCATATCCACTTTAGTTCCTTTGTAAGAAGTCATCTGGAGACTGCATTATTGACTCGCGACGCAATTTGTGTGTTCCATCGTCTACAGGAAGCTTCAAGTAATACAGTAAACTGAAAACTGCGCATCGAAAGCAATGAATTTGACACCCAGGAGGACTTCCGAACAGTCACCATTGCCACTTTAGTTCCTCTGCAAGTAGTTATCTGGAGACTGCATTCTTGACTCGCGACGCAATTTGTGTGTTCCATCGTCTACAGGAAGCTTCAAGGAATACAGTAAACTGAAAACTGCGCATCGAAAGCAATGAATTTGACACCCAGGAGGACTTCCGAACAGTCACCATTGCCACTTTAGTTCCTCTGTAAGTAGTTATCTGGAGACTGCATTATTGACTCGCGACGCAATTTGTGTGTCCATCGTCAACAGGATGCTTCAAGGAATGCAGTAACCTGAAAACTGCGTATCTGAAGCAACCAAGGTCATTCCAGGAGGAATTCCAAACGGTGACCATATCCACTTTAGTTCCTTTGTAAGAAGTCATCTGGAGACTGCATTATTGACTCGCGACGCAATTTGTGTGTTCCATCGTCTACAGGAAGCTTCAAGGAATACAGTAAACTGAAAACTGCGCATCGAAAGCAATGAATTTGACACCCAGGAGGACTTCCGAACAGTCACCATTGCCACTTTAGTTCCTCTGTAAGTAGTTATCTGGAGACTGCATTCTTGACTCGCGACGCAATTTGTGTGTTCCATCGTCTACAGGAAGCTTCAAGGAATACAGTAAACTGAAAACTGCGCATTGAAAGCAATGAATTTGACACCCAGGAGGACTTCCGAACAGTCACCATTGCCACTTTAGTTCCTCTGTAAGTAGTTATCTGGAGACTGCATTATTGACTCGCGACGCAATTTGTGTGTCCATCGTCAACAGGATGCTTCAAGGAATGCAGTAACCTGAAAACTGCGTATCTGAAGCAACCAAGGTTATTCCAGGAGGAATTCCAAACGGTGACCATATCCACTTTAGTTCCTTTGTAAGAAGTCATCTGGAGACTGCATTATTGACTCGCGACGCAATTTGTGTGTTCCATCGTCTACAGGAAGCTTCAAGGAATACAGTAAACTGAAAACTGCGCATCGAAAGCAATGAATTTGACACCCAGGAGGACTTCCGAACAGTCACCATTGCCACTTTAGTTCCTCTGTAAGTAGTTATCTGGAGACTGCATTATTGACTCGCGACGCAGTTTGTGTATTCCATCGTCTACAGGAAGCTTCAAGGAATGCAGTAAACTGAAAACTGCGCATCGGAAGCAACCAAGGTGACTCCCAGGAGTACTTCCGAACAGTCACCATTGCCACTTTAGTTCCTCTGTAAGTAGTTATCTGGAGACTGCATTCTTGACTCGCGACGCAGTTTGTGTATTCCATCGTCTACAGGAAGCTTCAAGGAATGCAGTAAACTGAAAACTGCGCATCGGAAGCAACCAAGGTGACTCCCAGGAGTACTTCCGAACAGTCACCATTGCCACTTTAGTTCCTCTGTAAGTAGTTATCTGGAGACTGCATTCTTGACTCGCGACGCAGTTTGTGTATTCCATCGTCTACAGGAAGCTTCAAGGAATGCAGTAAACTGAAAACTGCGCATCGGAAGCAACCAAGGTGACTCCCAGGAGTACTTCCGAACAGTCACCATTGCCACTTTAGTTCCTCTGTAAGTAGTTATCTGGAGACTGCATTCTTGACTCGCGACGCAGTTTGTGTATTCCATCGTCTACAGGAAGCTTCAAGGAATGCAGTAAACTGAAAACTGCGCATCGGAAGCAACCAAGGTGACTCCCAGGAGTACTTCCGAACAGTCACCATTGCCACTTTAGTTCCTCTGTAAGTAGTTATCTGGAGACTGCATTCTTGACTCGCGACGCAATTTGTGTGTTCCATCGTCTACAGGAAGCTTCAAGGAATACAGTAAACTGAAAACTGCGCATCGAAAGCAATGAATTTGACACCCAGGAGGACTTCCGAACAGTCACCATTGCCACTTTAGTTCCTCTGTAAGTAGTTATCTGGAGACTGCATTATTGACTCGCGACGCAATTTGTGTGTCCATCGTCAACAGGATGCTTCAAGGAATGCAGTAACCTGAAAACTGCGTATCTGAAGCAACCAAGGTTATTCCAGGAGGAATTCCAAACGGTGACCATATCCACTTTAGTTCCTTTGTAACAAGTCATCTGGAGACTGCATTATTGACTCGCGACGCAATTTGTGTGTTCCATCGTCTACAGGAAGCTTCAAGGAATACAGTAAACTGAAAACTGCGCATCGAAAGCAATGAATTTGACACCCAGGAGGACTTCCGAACAGTCACCATTGCCACTTTAGTTCCTCTGTAAGTAGTTATCTGGAGACTGCATTATTGACTCGCGACGCAGTTTGTGTATTCCATCGTCTACAGGAAGCTTCAAGGAATGCAGTAAACTGAAAACTGCGCATCGGAAGCAACCAAGGTGACTCCCAGGAGTACTTCCGAACAGTCACCATTGCCACTTTAGTTCCTCTGTAAGTAGTTATCTGGAGACTGCATTCTTGACTCGCGACGCAGTTTGTGTATTCCATCGTCTACAGGAAGCTTCAAGGAATGCAGTAAACTGAAAACTGCGCATCGGAAGCAACCAAGGTGACTCCCAGGAGTACTTCCGAACAGTCACCATTGCCACTTTAGTTCCTCTGTAAGTAGTTATCTGGAGACTGCATTCTTGACTCGAGACGCAGTTTGTGTATTCCATCGTCTACAGGAAGCTTCAAGGAATGCAGTAAACTGAAAACTGCGCATCGGAAGCAACCAAGGTGACTCCCAGGAGTACTTCCGAACAGTCACCATTGCCACTTTAGTTCCTCTGTAAGTAGTTATCTGGAGACTGCATTATTGACTCGCGACGCAATTTGTGTGTCCATCGTCAACAGGATGCTTCAAGGAATGCAGTAACCTGAAAACTGCGTATCTGAAGCAACCAAGGTTATTCCAGGAGGAATTCCAAACGGTGACCATATCCACTTTAGTTCCTTTGTAAGAAGTCATCTGGAGACTGCATTATTGACTCGCGACGCAATTTGTGTGTTCCATCGTCTACAGGAAGCTTCAAGGAATACAGTAAACTGAAAACTGCGCATCGAAAGCAATGAATTTGACACCCAGGAGGACTTCCGAACAGTCACCATTGCCACTTTAGTTCCTCTGTAAGTAGTTATCTGGAGACTGCATTATTGACTCGCGACGCAGTTTGTGTATTCCATCGTCTACAGGAAGCTTCAAGGAATGCAGTAAACTGAAAACTGCGCATCGGAAGCAACCAAGGTGACTCCCAGGAGTACTTCCGAACAGTCACCATTGCCACTTTAGTTCCTCTGTAAGTAGTTATCTGGAGACTGCATTCTTGACTCGCGACGCAGTTTGTGTATTCCATCGTCTACAGGAAGCTTCAAGGAATGCAGTAAACTGAAAACTGCGCATCGGAAGCAACCAAGGTGACTCCCAGGAGTACTTCCGAACAGTCACCATTGCCACTTTAGTTCCTCTGTAAGTAGTTATCTGGAGACTGCATTCTTGACTCGCGACGCAGTTTGTGTATTCCATCTTCTACAGGAAGCTTCAAGGAATGCAGTAAACTGAAAACTGCGCATCGGAAGCAACCAAGGTGACTCCCAGGAGTACTTCCGAACAGTCACCATTGCCACTTTAGTTCCTCTGTAAGTAGTTATCTGGAGACTGCATTCTTGACGCGCGACGCAGTTTGTGTATTCCATCGTCTACAGGAAGCTTCAAGGAATGCAGTAAACTGAAAACTGCGCATCGGAAGCAACCAAGGTGACTCCCAGGAGTACTTCCGAACAGTCACCATTGCCACTTTAGTTCCTCTGTAAGTAGTTATCTGGAGACTGCATTCTTGACTCGCGACGCAGTTTGTGTATTCCATCGTCTACAGGAAGCTTCAAGGAATGCAGTAAACTGAAAACTGCGCATCGGAAGCAACCAAGGTGACTCCAGGGAGTACTTCCGAACAGTCACCATTGCCACTTTAGTTCCTCTGTAAGTAGTTATCTGGAGACTGCATTCTTGACTCGCGACGCAGTTTGTGTATTCCATCGTCTACAGAAGCTTCAAGGAATGCAGTAAACTGAAAACTGCGCATCGGAAGCAACCAAGGTGACTCCCAGGAGTACTTCCGAACAGTCACCATTGCCACTTTAGTTCCTCTGTAAGTAGTTATCTGGAGACTGCATTCTTGACTCGCGACGCAATTTGTGTATCCCATCGTCTACAGGAAGCTTCAAGGAATGCAGTAAACTGAAAACTGCGCATCGGAAGCAACCAAGGTGACTCCCAGGAGTACTTACGAACAGTCACCATTGACACTTTAGTTCCTCTGTAAGTAGTTATCTGGAGACTGCATTCTTGACTCGCGACGCAGTTTGTGTATTCCATCGTCTACAGGAAGCTTCAAGGAATGCAGTAAACTGAAAACTGCGCATCGGAAGCAACCAAGGTGACTCCCAGGAGTACTTCCGAACAGTCACCATTGCCACTTTAGTTCCTCTGTAAGTAGTTATCTGGAGACTGCATTCTTGACTCGCGACGCAGTTTGTGTATTCCATCGTCTACAGGAAGCTTCAAGGAATGCAGTAAACTGAAAACTGCGCATCGGAAGCAACCAAGGTGACTCCCAGGAGTACCTCCGAACAGTCACCATTGCCACTTTAGTTCCTCTGTAAGTAGCTATCTGGAGCCTGCATTCATGACTCGCGACGCAGTTTGTGTATTCCATCGTCTACAGGAAGCTTCAAGGAATACAGTAAACTGAAAACTGCGCATCGAAAGCAACGAATTTGACACCTAGGAGGACTTCCGAACAGTCACCATTGCCACTTTAGTTCCTCTGTAAGTAGTTATCTGGAGACTGCATTATTGACTCGCGACGCAGTTTGTGTATTCCATCGTCTACAGGAAGCTTCAAGGAATGCAGTAAACTGAAAACTGCGCATCGGAAGCAACCAAGGTGACTCCCAGGAGTACTTCCGAACAGTCACCATTGCCACTTTAGGTCCCCTGTAAGTAGTTATCTGGAGACTGCATTCTTGACTCGCGACGCAGTTTGTGTATTCCATCGTCTACAGGAAGCTTCAAGGAATGCAGTAAACTGAAAACTGCGCAACGGAAGCAACCAAGGTGACTCCCAGGAGTACTTCCGAACAGTCACCATTGCCACTTTAGTTCCTCTGTAAGTAGTTATCTGGAGACTGCATTCTTGACTCGCGACGCAGTTTGTGTATTCCATCGTCTACAGGAAGCTTCAAGGAATGCAGTAAACTGAAAACTGCGCATCGGAAGCAACCAAGGTGACTCCCAGGAGTACTTCCGAACAGTCACCATTGCCACTTTAGTTCCTCTGTAAGTAGTTATCTGGAGACTGCATTCTTGACTCACGACGCAATTTGTGTGTCCATCGTCAACAGGATGCTTCAAGGAATGCAGTAACCTGAAAACTGCGCATCTGAAGCAACCAAGGTTATTCCAGGAGGAATTCCAAACGGTGACCATATCCACTTTAGTTCCTTTGTAAGAAGTCATCTGGAGACTGCATTATTGACTCGCGACGCAATTTGTGTGTTCCATCGTCTACAGGAAGCTTCAAGGAATACAGTAAACTGAAAACTGCGCATCGAAAGCAACGAATATGACACCCAGGAGGACTTCCGAACAGTCACCATTGCCACTTTAGTTCCTCTGTAAGTAGTTAACTGGAGACTGCATTCTTGACTCGCGACGCAGTTTGTGTATTCCATCGTCTACAGGAAGCTTCAAGGAATGCAGTAAACTGAAAACTGCGCATCGGAAGCAACCAAGGTGACTCCCAGGAGTACTTCCGAACAGTCACCATTGCCACTTTAGTTCCTCTGTAGGTAGTTATCTGGAGACTGCATTCTTGACTCGCGACGCAGTTTGTGTATTCCATCGTCTACAGGAAGCTTCAAGGAATGCAGTAAACTGAAAACTCCGCATCGAAAGCAACGAATTTGACACCCAGGAGGACTTCCGAACGGTGACCATAGCGACTTTTATTTGTTTGTAAGAAGTCATCTGGAGACTGCATTATTGACTTGCGATGGAATTTGTGTATTCCATCGTCTACAGGAAGCTTCAAGGAATACAGTAAACTGAAAACTGCGCATCGGAAGCAACCAAGGTGACTCCCAGGAGTACTTCCGAACAGTCACCATTGCCACTTTAGTTCCTCTGTAAGTAGTTATCGGGAGACTGCATTCTTGACTCGCGACGCAGTTTGTGTATTCCATCGTCTACAGGAAGCTTTAAGGAATGCAGTAAACTGAAAACTGCGCATCGGAAGCAACCAAGGTGACTCCCAGGAGGACTTCCGAACAGTCACCATTGCCACTTTAGTTCCTCTGTAAGTAGTTATCTGGAGACTGCATTCTTGACTCGCGACGCAGTTTGTGTATTCCATCGTCTACAGGAAGCTTCAAGGAATGCAGTAAACTGAAAACTGCGATTCGGAAGCAACCAAGGTGACTCCCAGGAGTACTTCCGAACAGTCACCATTGCCACTTTAGTTCCTCTGTAAGTAGTTATCTGGAGACTGCATTCTTGACTCGCGACGCAGTTTGTGTATTCCATCGTCTACAGGAAGCTTCAAGGAATGCAGTAAACTGAAAACTGCGCATCGGAAGCAACCAAGGTGACTCCCAGGAGTACTTCCGAACAGTCACCATTGCCACTTTAGTTCCTCTGTAAGTAGTTATCTGGAGACTGCATTATTGACTCGCGATGGAATTTGTGTATTCCATCGTCTACAGGAAACTTCAAGGAATGCAGTAAACTGAAAACTGCGCATCGGAGGCAACCAAGGTGACTCCCAGGAGGACTTCCGAACGGTGACCATCGCCGTTTTAGTTCCTCAGTAAGAAGTCATCAGGAGACTGCATTATTGACTCACGACGCAATTTGTGTGTTTCATCGTATACAGGAAGCTTCAAGGAATGCAGTAAACTGAAAACTGCGCATCTGAAGCAACCAACGTTAATCCAGGAGGACTTCCAAACGTTGACCATATCCACTTTAGCTCCTTTGTAAGAAGTCATCTGGAGACTGCATTACTGACTCGCGACACAATTTGTGTGTTCCATCGTCTACAGGAAGCATCAAGGAATGCAGTAAACTGAAAACTGCGCATCGGAAGCAACCAAGGTGACCCCCAGGAGGACTTCCGGACGGTGACCATAGCCACGTTTTTTCCTTTGTAAGAAGTCATCTGGAGACTGCATTATTGACTCGCGACGCATCTTGTATGTTCCATCGTCCACAGGAAGCTTCAAGGAATGCAGTAAACTGAAAACGGCGCATCGGAAGCAACGGTTTTGACTCCCAGGAGGACTTCCGAACGGTGACCATAGCGACTTTAATTAGTTTGTAAGAAGTCATCTGGAGACTGCATTATTGACTCGCGATGGAATTTGTGTGTTCCATCGTCTACAGGAAGCTTCAAGGAATGCAGTAAACTGAAAACTGCGCATCGGAGGCAACCAAGGTGACTCCCAGGAGGCCTTCCGAACGGTGACCATCGCCACTTTAGTTCCTTTGTATAAAGTCATCTGGAGACTGCATTATTGACTCGCGACGCAATTTGTGTGTTGCATCGTCTGCAGGAAGCATCAAGGAGTGCAGTAAACTAAAAACTGCGCCTCGGATGAAACCAAGGTGACTCCCAGGAGGACTTCCGAACGGTGAAGATAGCCACTTTAGTTCCTTTGTAACAAGTCACGTGGAGACTGCATTATTGACTTGCGACGCAATTTGCGTGATCCATCGTCTACAGGAAGCTTCAAGGAATGGAGTAAACTGAAAACTGCGCATCGAAAGCTAATAAGGTGACTCCCAGGGGGACTTATGAACGGTGACTATAGCCACTCTAGTTCCTTTGTAAGATGCCATCTGGAGACTGAATTATCGACTCGCGTCGCAATTTGTGTGTTCCATCATCTAAAGGAAGCTTCAAGGAATGCAGTAAACAGAAAACTGCGCATCGGAAGCAGCCAATGTGACTCCCAGGAGGACTTCCGAACGTTGACCAAGGCCACGTTTGTTCCTTTGTAAGAAGTCATCTGGAGACTGCATTATTGATACGCGACGCAATTTGTGTGTTCCATCATCTACAGGAAGCTTCAAGGAATGCAGTAAACTGAAAACTGCGCATCGGAAGCAACCAAGGTGACTCCCAGGAGGACTTCCGAGCGGTGACCATAGCCACTTTAGTTCCTATGTGAGAAGTCATCTGGAGACTGCATTATTAACTCGCGTCGCAATTTGTGTGTTCTATTTCTACAGGAAGCTTCAAGGAATGCAGTAAACTGAAAACTGCGCATCGGAAGCAACCAAGGTGACTCTCAGGAGGACATCCGAACGGTGACCATTGCCACATTTGTTCCTTTGTAAGAAGTCATCTGGAGACAGCATTACTGACTCGCGACGCAATTTGTGTGTTCCATCGTCTACAGGAAGCTTCAAGGAATGCTGTAAACTGAAAACTGCGCGTCGGAAGCAAATAACGTGACTTCATGTGGGCTTCCGAACGGGACCATGACCACTTTAGTTCCTCTGTAAGAAGTCATCTGGAGACTGCATTATTGACTAGCGACGCAATTTGTGTGTTCCATCGTCTACAGAAAGCTTCAAGGAATGCAGTAAACTGAAAACTGCGCATCGGAAGCAGCCAAGCTGTCTCCATGGAGGACTTCGGAACGGTAACCTTAGCCACTTTAGTTCCTTTGTAAGAAGTCATCTGGAGACTGCATTATTGACTAGCGACGCAATTTGTGTGTTCCTTAGTCTACAGGAAGCTTCAAGGAATGCAGTAAACTGAAAACTGCGCATCGGAAGCAGCCAAGCTGTCTCCATGGAGGACTTCGGAACGGTAACCTTAGCCACTTTAGTTCCTTTGTAAGAAGTCATCTGGAGACTGCATTATTGACTAGCGACGCAATTTGTGTGTTCCATCGTCTACAGAAAGCTTCAAGGAATGCAGTAAACTGAAAACTGCGCATCGGAAGCAACCAAGGTGATCCCCAGGAGGACTTCCGAACGGTGACCATCGCCACTTTAGTTCCTTTGTATAAGGTTATCTGGAGACTGCATTATTGACTCGCGACCCAATTTGTGTGTTGCATCGCCTGCAGGAAGCTTCAAGGAGTGCAGTAAACTAAAAACTGCGCCTCGGATGTAACCAAGGTGACTCCCAGGAGGACTTCCAAACGGTGACCATAGCCACCTTAGTTCCTATGTAAGAAGTCACCTGGAGACTGCATTATTGACTCGCGACGCAATTTGTGTGTACCATCGTCTACAGGAAGCTTCAAGGAATGCAGTAAACTAAAAACTGCGCATTGGAGGCAACAAGGGTGACTCCCAGGAGGACTTCCGAACGGTGACCATAGCCACTTTAGTTCCTTTGTTAGAAGTCATCTGAAGACTGCTTCATTGACTCGCGACGTTATTTGTGTGTTCCATTGTCTACAGTAGGCTTCAAGGAATGCAGTAAACTGAAAACTGCGCATCGGACGCAACCAAGGTGGCTCCCAGGAGTACTTCCGAACAGTGACCATTGCCACTTTAGTTCCTGTGTATGAAGTCATCTGGAGACTGCATTCTTGACTCGCGACGCAGTTTGTGTATTCCATCGTCTACAGGAAGCTTCAAGGAATGCTGTAAACTGAAAACTGCGCATCGGAAGCAACCAAGGTTACCCCCAGGAGGACTTCCGAACGGTGACCATAGCCCCTTTTGTTCGTTTGTAAGTAGGCACCTGGAGACTGCTTTGTTGACTCGCGACGCAGTTTGTGTGTTTCATCGTCTACAGGAAGCTTCAAGGAATGCAGTAAACTGAAAACTGCGCATCGGAAGCAACCAAGGTGACTCCCAGGAGGACTTCCGAACGGTGACCATCGCGACTTTAGTTCCTTTGCAAGAGGTCATATGGAGACTGCATTATTGACTCGCGACGCAATTTGTGTGTTCCATCGTCAACAGGAAGCTTCAGGGAATGCAGTAACCTGAAAACAGCGCATCTGAAGCAACCGAGGTGACTCCCAGGAGGACTTCCGAACGGTGACCATCGCGACTTTAGTTCCTTTGCAAGAGGTCATATGGAGACTGCATTATTGACTCGCGACGCAATTTGTGTGTTCCATCGTCTACAGGAAGCTTCAAGGAATGCAGTAAACTGAAAACTGCGCATCGGAAGCAACCAAGGTGACTCCCAGGAGGACTTCCGAACGGTGACCATCGCGACTTTAGTTCCTTTGCAAGAGGTCATATGGAGACTGCATTATTGACTCGCGACGCAATTTGTGTGTTCCATCGTCAACAGGAAGCTTCAGGGAATGCAGTAACCTGAAAACAGCGCATCTGAAGCAACCGAGGATATTCCAGGAGGAATTCCAAACGGTGACCATATCCACTTTAATTCCTTTGTAAGAAGTCATCTGGAGACTGCATTACTGACTCGCGACACAATTTGTGTGTTCCATCGTCTACAGGAAGCATCAAGGAATGCAGTAAACTGAAAACAGCGGATCGGAAGCAACCAAGGTGACCCCCAGGAGTACTTCCGAACGGTGACCATAGCCACGTTTTTTCCTTTGTAAGAAGTCATCTGGAGACTGCATTATTGACACGTGACGCAATTTGTATGTTCCATCGTCTACAGGAAGCTTCAAGGAATGCAGTCAACTGAAAACGGCGCATCGGAAGCAACTTTTTTGACTCCCAGGAGGACTTCCGAACGGTGACCATAGCGACTTTAATTTGTTTGTAAGAAGTCATCTGGAGACTGCATTATTGACTCGCGATGGAATTTGTGTGTTCCATCGTCTACAGGAAGCTTCAAGGAATGCAGTAAACTGAAAACTGGGCATCGAAAGCAACGAATTTGACACCCAGGAGGACTTCCGAACGGTGACCATAGCGACTTTTATTTGTTTGTAAGAAGTCATCTGGAGACTGCATTATTGACTTGCGATGGAATTTGTGTGTTCCATCGTCTACAGGAAGCTTCAAGGAATGCAGTAAACTGAAAACTGCGCATCGGAGGCAACCAAGGTGACTCCAAGGAGGAATTCCGAACGGTGACCATCGCCATTTTAGTTCCTTAGTAAGAAGTCATCAGGAGACTGCATTATTGACTCACGACGCAATTTGTGTGTTTCATCGTATACAGGAAGCTTCAAGGAATGCAGTAAACTGAAAACTGCGCATCTGAAGCAACCAACGTTATACCAGGAGGACTTCCAAACGTTGACCATATCCACTTTAGTTCCTTTGTAAGAAGTCATCTGGAGACTGCATTACTGACTCGCGACACAATTTGTGTGTTCCATCGTCTACAGGAAGCATCAAGGAATGCAGTAAACTGAAAACTGCCCATCGGAAGCAACCAAGGTGACCCCCAGGAGTACTTCCGAACGGTGACCATAGCCACGTTTTTTCCTTTGTAAGAAGTCATCTGGAGACTGCATTATTGACTCGCGACGCAATTTGTATGTTCCATCGTCTACAGGAAGCTTCAAGAAATGCAGTAAACTGAAAACGGCGCATCGGAAGCAACGGTTTTGACTCCCAGGAGGACTTCCGAACGGTGACCATAGCGACTTTAATTTGTTTGTAAGAAGTCATCTGGAGACTGCATTATTGACTCGCGATGGAATTTGTGTGTTCCATCGTCTACAGGAAGCTTCAAGGAATGCAGTAAACTGAAAACTGCGCATCGGAGGCAACCAAGGTGACTCCCAGGAGGCCTTCCGAACGGTGACCATCGCCACTTTAGTTCCTTTGTATAAAGTCATTTGGAGACTGCATTATTGACTCGCGACGCAATTTGTGTGTTGCATCGTCTGCAGGAAGCGTCAAGGAGTGCAGTAAACTAAAAACTACGCCTCGGATGAAACCAAGGTGACTCCCAGGAGGACTTCCGAACGGTGACCATAGCCACTTTAGTTCCTTTGTAACAAGTCACCGGGAGACTGCATTATTGACTCGCGACGCAATTTGCGTGTTCCATCGTCTACAGGAAGCTTCAAGGAATGGAGTAAACTGAAAACTGCGCATCGAAAGCAAATAAGGTGACTCCCAGGGGGACTTACGAACGGTGACTATAGCCACTCTAGTTCCTTTGTAAGATGCCATCTGGAGACTGAATTATCGACTCGCGTCGCAATTTGTGTGTTCCACCATCTACAGGAAGCTTCAAGGAATGCAGTAAACAGAAAACTGCGAATCGGAAGCAGCCAATGTGACTGCCAGGAGGACTTCCGATCGGTGACCAAGGCCACGTGTGTTCCTTTGTAAGAAGTCATCTGGAGACTGCATTATTGAAACGCGACGCAATTTGTGTGTTCCATCATCTACAGGAAGCTTCAAGGAATGCAGTAAACTGAAAACTGCGCATCGGAAGCAACCAAGGTGTCTCCCAGGAGGACTTCCGAACGGTGACCATAGCCACTTTAGTTCCTATGTGAGAAGTCATCTGGAGACTGCATTATTAACTCGCATCGCAATTTGTGTGTTCTATCGTCTACAGGAAGCTTCAAGGAATGCAGTAAACTGAAAACTGCGCATCGGAAGCAACCAAGGTGACTCTCAGGAGGACATCCGAACGGTGACCATAGCCACGTTTGTTCCTTTGTAAGAAGTCATCTGGAGACTGCATTACTGACTCGCGACGCAATTTGTGTGTTCCATCGTCTACAGGAAGCTTCAAGGAATGCTGTAAACTGAAAACTGCGCATCGGAAGCAACCAAGGTGACTCCCAGGAGGACTTCCGAACGGTGACCATAGCCACTTTAGTTCCTATGTAAGAAGTCATCTGGAGACTGCATTATTGGGTCGCGACGCAATTTGTGTGTACCATCGTCTACAGGAAGCTTCAAGGAATGCAGTAAACTGAAAACTGCGCATTGGAGGCAACCAAAGTGACTCCCAGGAGGACTTCCGTACGGTGACCATATCCACTTTAGTTCCTTTGTTAGAAGTCATCTGGAGACTGCATTATTGACTCGCGACGTTATTTGTGTGTTCCATCGTCTTCAGTAGGCTTCAAGGAATGCAGTAAACTGGAAACTGCGCATCGGAAGCAACCAAGGTGGCTCCCAGGAGTACTTCCGAACAGTGACCATTGCCACTTTAGTTCCTCTGTAAGAAGTCATCTGGAGACTGCATTCTTGACTCCCGACGCAGTTTGTGTATTCCATCGTCTACAGGAAGCTTCAAGGAATGCTGTAAACTGAAAACTGCGCATCGGAAGCAACCAAGGTTACTCCCAGGAGGACTTCCGAACGGTGACGATAGCCACTTTTGTTCGTTTGTAAGATGTCACCTGGAGACTGCTTTATTGACTCGCGACGCAATTTGTGTGTTTCATCGTCTACAGGAAGCTTCAAGGAATGCAGTAAACTGAAAACTGCGCATCGGAAGCAACCAATGTGACTCCCAGGAGGACTTCCGAACGGTGACCATCGCGACTTTAGTTCGTTTGTAAGAGGTCATCTGGAGACTGCATTATTGACTCGCGACGCAATTTGTGTGTTCCATCGTCTACAGGAAGCTTCAAGGAATGCAGTAACCTGAAAACTGCGCATCTGAAGCAACCAAGGTTATTCCAGGACGACTTCCAAACGGTGACCATATTCACTTTAGTTCCTTTGTAAGAAGTCATCTGGAGACTGCATTATTGACTCTGACGCCATTTGTGTGTTCCATCGTCTACAGAAAGCTTCAAGGAATACAGTAAACTGGAAACTGCGCATCGGAAGAAACGAATTTGACTCCCAGGAGGACTTCCGAACGGTGACCATCGCCACTTTAGTTCCTTTGTATAAAGTCATCTGGAGACTGCATTATTGACTCGCGTCGCAATTTGTGTGTTCCATCGTCTACAGCAAGCTTAAAGGAATGCAGTAAACTGAAATCTGCGCATCGGAAGCAACCAAGGTGACTCTCAGGAGGACTTCCGAACGGTGACCATAGCCACGTTTGTTCCTTTGTAAGAAGTCATCTGGAGACTGCATTACTGACTTGCGACGCAATTTGTGTGTTCCATCGTCGACAGGAAGCTTCAAGGAATACAGTAAACAGAAAACTGCGCATCGGAAGAAACGAATTTGTCTCCCAGGAGGACTTCCGAACGGTGACCATGGCCACTTTAGTTCCTCTGTAAGTAGTTATCTGGAGACTGCATTCTTGACTCGCGACGCAGTTTGTGTATTCCATCGTCTACAGGAAGCTTCAAGGAATGCAGTAAACTGAAAACTGCGCATCGGAAGCAACCAAGGTGACTCCCAGGAGTACTTCCGAACAGTCACCATTGCCACTTTAGTTCCTCTGTAAGTAGTTATCTGGGGACTGCATTCTTGACTCGCAACGCAGTCTGTGTATTCCATCGTCTACAGGAAACTTCAAGGAATGCAGTAAACTGAAAACTGCGCATCGGAAGCAACCAAGGTGAACCCCAGGAGGACTCCGAACGGTGACCATAGCCACTTTAGTTCCGTTGTAAGAACTCATCTGGAGACTGTAGTATTGACTCGCGACACAATTGGTGTGTTCCATCGTCTACAGGAAGCTTCAAGGAATTTAGTAAACTGAAAACTGCGCATCGGAAGCAACCAAGGTGATTCCCAGGAGGACTTCCGAACGGTGGCCATAGCGACGTTAGCCGCTTTGTGAGAAGTCATCTGGAGACTGCATTAATGACTTGGACGCAATTTGTGTGTTCCATCGTCTACAGGAAGCTCCAGGAATGCAGTAAACTGAAAACTGCGCATCGGAAGCAACTAAGATGACTCCCAGGAGCACTTCCGTACAGTGGCCATAGTGACGTTAGCCGCCTTGTGAGAAGTCATCTGGAGACTGCATTTTTGACTTGCGACGCAATTTGTGTGTTCCATCGTCTACAGGAAGCTCCAGGAATGCAGTAAACTGAAAACTGCGCATCGGAAGCAACTAAGATGACTCCCAGGAGCACATCCGTACAGTGGCCATAGCGACGTTAGCCGCCTTGTGAGAAGTCATCTGGAGACTCCATTTTTGACTTGCGACGCAATTTGTGTGTTCCATCGTCTACAGGAAGCTCCAGGAATGCAGTAAACTGAAAACTGCGCATCGGAAGCAACTAAGATGACTCCCAGGAGCACATCCGTACAGTGGCCATAGCGACGTTAGCCGCCTTGTGAGAAGTCATCTGGAGACTCCATTTTTGACTTGCGACGCAATTTGTGTGTTCCATCGTCTACAGGAAGCTCCAGGAATGCAGTAAACTGAAAACTGCGCATCGGAGGCAACTAAGATGACTCCCAGGAGCACATCCGTACAGTGGCCATAGCGACGTTAGCCGCCTTGTGAGAAGTCATCTGGAGACTGCATTATTGACTTGCGACGCAATTTGTGTGTTCCATCGTCTACAGGAAGCTCCAGGAATGCAGTAAACTGAAAACTGCGCATCGGAAGCAACTAAGATGACTCCCAGGAGCACTTCCGTACAGTGGCCATAGTGACGTTAGCCGCCTTGTTAGAAGTCATCTGGATACTGCATTATTTACTCGCGACGCAATTTGTGAGTTCCATCGTTTACAGGAAGCTTCAAGGAATACAGTAAACTGAAAACTGCGCATCGGAAGCAACCAAGGTGACTCCCAGGAGGACTTCCGTACAGTGGCCATAGCGACGTTAGCCGCTTTGTTAGAAGGCATCTGGATACTGCATTATTGACTCGCGACGCAATTTGTGTGTTTTATCGTCTACAGGAAGCGTCAACTAATGCAGTAAACTGGAAACTGCGCATCGGAAGCAACCAAGGTGACTCCCAGGAGGACTTCCGAACGGTGTCCATAGCCAATTTAGTTCCTTTGTAAGAAGTCATCTAGAGACTGCATTACTGATTCGCGACGCAATTTGTGTGTTCCATCGTCTACAGGAAGCTTCAAGGAATGCAGTAAACTGAAAACTACGCATCGGAAGCAACGAAGGGGACTCCCAGGAAGACTTCCGTACAGTGGCCATAGCGACGTAAGTCGCTTTGTGAGAAGTCTTGTGGAGACTGCATTATTGACTCGCGACGCAATATGTGTGTTCCATCGTCTACAGGAAGCTCCATGGAATGCAGTAAACTGAAAACTACGCATCGTAAGCAACTAGGTTACTCCCAGGAGGAATTCCGTACAGTCGCCATGGCGACTTTAGATGCTTTGTGAGAAGTCATCTGGAGTCTGCATTATTGACTCGCGACACAATTTGTGTGTTCCATCGTCTACAGGAAGCTTCAAGGAATGCAGTAAATTGAAATCGGCGCATCGGAAGCAACCAAGGTGACTCATAGGAGCACATCCGTACAGTGGCCATAGCGACTTTAGCCGCCTTGTGAGAAGTCGTCTTGAGGCAATATTATTGACTCGCGACGCAAATTGTGTGTGTTATCGTCTAAAGCAAGCTTCAAGGAATGCAGTAAACTGAAAACTACGCATCGTAAGCAACCAAGGTGACTCCAAGGAGGACTTCCGTACAGTGGCCATAGCGACGCTAGCCGCTTTGTGAGAGGTCATCTGGAAACTGCATTATTGACTCGCGACGCAATTTGTGTGTTCCATCGTCTGCAGGTTGATTCAAGGAATGCAGTAAACTGAAAACTGCGCATCGGAAGCAACCAAAGTGACTTCCAGGATGACTTCTGAACGTCGACCATAGCCACGTTAGTTCCGTTGTAAGAAGTCATCTGGAGACTGCAGTAATGACTCGCGACGCAATTTGTGTGTTAAATCGTGCACAGGAAGCTTCAAGGAATACAGTAAACTGAAAACTGCGCATCGGAAGCAACCAAGGTGACTCCGAGGAGGACTTCCGAACGGTGACAATATCAACATTAGTACCTTTGTAAAAAGTCATCTGGAGACTGCATTATTGACTCGCGACGCAATTTGCCTGTTCCATCGTCTACAGGAAGCTTCAAGGAATGCAGTAAACTGAAAACTGCGCATCGGAAGCAACCAAGAAGACTCCCAGGAGGACTTCCGAATGGTGTCCATAGCCACTTTTGTTCCTTTGTAAGAAGTTATCTGGAGACTGCATTATTGACTCGCGACGCAATTTGTATGATTCATCGTCTACAGGAAGCTTCAAGGAATGCAGTAAACTGAAAACTGCGCGTCGGAAGCAACCAAGGTGACTCCCAGGAGGACTTCCGTACAGTGGCGATAGCGACGTTAGCCGCTTTGTGGGAAGTTATCTGGAGACTGCATTATTGACTCGCGACGAAATTTGTGTGTTCCATCGTCTACAGGAAGCTTCAATGAATACAGTAAACTGAAAACTGCGCATAGGAAGCAACCAAGGTGACTCCCAGGAGGACTTCCGTACAGTGGCCATAGCGAAGTAAGCCGCTTTCTGAGAAGTCATCTGGAGACTGCATTATTGACTCGCGACGCAATTTGTGTGTTCCATCGTCTACTGGAAGCTTCAAGGATTGCAGTAAACTCAAAACTACGCATCGGAAGCAACCAAGGTGACTCCCAGGAGGACTTCCGAACGGTGACCATAGCCACTTTAGTTCCGTAGTGAGAAGTCATCTAGAGACTGCATAATTGACTCGCGACGCAATTTGTGTGTTCCATCGTCTACAGGAATCTTCAAGGAATGCAGTAAACTGAAAACTGCTCATCGGAAGCAACCAAGGTGACTTCCAGGAGGATTTCCGTACAGTGGCCACAGCGAATTTAGCCGCTTCCTGAGAAATCATCTGGAGACTGCATTATTGACTCGCGACGAAATTTGTGTGTTCCATCATCTACAGGAAGCTTCAAGGAATGCAGTAAACTGAAAACTGCGCATCGGAAGCAACCAAGGTGACTCCCAGGAGGACTTCCGAACGGTGACCATAGACACTTTAGTTCCTTTGTAAGAAGTCATCTGGAGACTGCATTATTAACTCGCGACGCAATTTGTGTGTTCCATCGTCTACAGGAAGCTTCAAGGAATGCAGTAAACTGAAATCTGCGCATCGGAAGCAACCAAGGTGACCCCCAGGAGGACTCCGAAAGGTGACCATAGCCACTTTAGTTCCGTTGTAAGAACTCATCTGGAGACTGCATTATTGACTCGCGACACAATTGGTGTGTTCCATCGTCTACAGGAAGCTTCAAGGAATACAGTAAACTGAAAACTGCGCATCGGAAGCAAGGAATTTGACACCCAGGAGGACTTCCGAACGGTGACCATAGCGACTTTAATTTGTTTGTAAGAAATCATCTGGAGACTGTATTATTGACTCGCGATCTAATTTGTGTGTTCCATCGTCTACAGGAAGCTTCAAGGAATGCAGTAAACTGAAAACTGCGCATCGGAAGCAACCAAGGTGACTCCCAGGAGGACTTCCGAACGGTGACCATAGCCAGTTTAGTTCCTATGTGAGAAGTCATCTAGAGACTGCATTATTAACTCGCGACGCAATTTGTGTGTTCTATCGTCTACGGGAAGCTTCAAGGAACGCAGTAAACTGAAAACTGCGCATCGGAAGCAACCAAGGTGACTCCCAGGAGGACTTCCGAACGGTGACCATAGCCACTTTAGTTCCTTTGTAAGAAGTCATCTGGAGACTGCATTATTGACACGCGACGCAATTTGTGTGTTCCATCATCTACAGGAAGCTTCAAGGAATGCAGTAAACTGAAAACTGCGCATCGGAAGCAAATAAGGTGACTCCCAGGAGGACTTACGAACGGTGACTATAGCCACTCTAGTTCCTTTGTAAGATGCCATCTGGAGACTGCATTATCGCCTCGCGTCGCAATTTGTGTGTTCCATCATCTACAGGAAGCTTCAAGGAATGCAGTAAACAGAAAACTGCGCATCGGAAGCAGCCAATGTGACTCCCAAGAGGACTTCCGAACGGTGACCAAGGCCACGTTTGTTCCTTGGTAAGAAGTCATCTGGAGACTGCATTATTGACTCGCGACACAATTGGTGTGTTCCATCGTCTACAGGAAGCTTCAAGGAATTTAGTAAACTGAAAACTGCGCATCGGAAGCAACCAAGGGGATTCCCAGGAGGACTTCCGTAGAGTGGCCATAGCGACGTTAGCCACTGTGTGAGAAGTCATCTGGAGACTGCATTTTTGACTTGCGACGCAATTTGTGTGTTCCATCGTCTACAGGAAGCTCCAGGAATGCAGTAAACTGAAAACTGCGCATCGGAAGCAACTAAGATGACTCCCAGGAGCACATCCGTACAGTGGCCATAGCGACGTTAGCCGCCTTGTGAGAAGTCATCTGGAGACTCCAGTTTTGACTTGCGACGCAATTTGTGTGTTCCATCGTCTACGGGAAGCTCCAGGAATGCAGTAAACTGAAAACTGCGCTTCGGAAGCAACTAAGATGACTCCCAGGAGCACTTACGTACAGTGGCCATAGCGACGTTAGCCGCCTTGTTAGAAGTCATCTGGATACTGCATTATTGACTCGCGACGCAATTTGTGAGTTCCATCGTTTACAGGAAGCTTCAAGGAATACCGTAAACTGAAAACTGCGCATCGGAAGCAACCAAGGTGACTCCCAGGAGGACTTCTGTACAGTAACCATAGCGACGTTAGCCGCTTTGTTAGAAGGCATCTGGATACTGCATTATTGACTCGCGACGCAATTTGTGTGTTTTATCGTCTACAGGAAGCGTCAACTAATGCAGTAAACTGGAAACTGCGCATCGGAAGCAACCAAGGTGACTCCCAGGAGGACTTCCGAACGGTGTCCATAGCCAATTTAGTTCCTTTGTAAGAAGTCATCTACAGACTGCATTATTGATTCGCGACGCAATTTGTGTGTTCCATCGTCTACAGGAAGCTTCAAGGAATGCAGTAAACTGAAAACTACGCATCGGAAGCAACGAAGGGGACTCCCAGGAAGACTTCCGTACAGTGGCCATAGCGACGTAAGCCGCTTTGTGAGAAGTCTTCTGGAGACTGCATTATTGACTCGCGACGCAATTTGTGTGTTCCATCGTCTACAGGAAGCTTCAAGGAATGCAGTAAACTGAAAACTACGCATCGTAAGCAACTAGGTTACTCCCAGGAGGAATTCCGTACAGTCGCCATGGCGACTATAGATGCTTTGTGAGAAGTCATCTGGAGTCTGCATTATTGACTCGCGACACAATTTGTGTGTTCCATCGTCTACAGGAAGCTTCAAGGAATGCAGTAAATTGAAATCCGCGCATCGGAAGCAACCAAGGTGACTCATAGGAGCACATCCGTACAGTGGCCATAGCGACTTTAGCCGCCTTGTGAGAAGTCGTCTTGAGGCAGCATTATAGACTCGCGACGCAAATTGTGTGTTCCATCATCTACAGGAATCTTCAAGGAATACAGTAAACTGAAAACTGCGCATCGGAAGCAACCAAGGTGACTCCCAGGAGGACTTCCGAACGGTGACCATAGACACTTTAGTTCCTTTGTAAGAAGTCATCTGGAGACTGCATTATTAACTCGCGACGCAATTTGTGTGTTCCATCGTCTACAGGAAGCTTCAAGGAATGCAGTAAACTGAAAACTGCGCATCGGAAGCAACCAAGGTGACCCCCAGGAGGACTCCGAAAGGTGACCATAGCCACTTTAGTCCCTTTGTAAGAACTCATCTGGAGACTGCAATATTGACTCGCGACACAATTGGTGTGTTCCATCGTCTACCGGAAGCTTCAAGGAATTTAGTATACTGAAAACTGCGCATCGGAAGCAACCAAGGTGACTCCCAGGAGGACCTCCGAACGGTGACCCTAGCCACGTTCGTTCCTTTGTATGAAGTCATCTGGAGAATGCATTATTGACTCGCGACGCAATTTGTGTGTTCCATCGACTACAGGAAGCTTCAAGGAATGCAATAAACTGAAAACTGCGCATCGGAATTAACCAAGGTGCCTCCCAGGAGGACTTCCGAACGGTGACCATAGTCACTTTAGTTCCTTTGTATGAAGTCATCAGGAGACTGCATTATTGACTCGCGACGCAATTTGTGTGATCCATCGTCTACAGGAAGCTTCAAGGAATGCAGTAAACTGAATACTGCGCATTGGAAGCAACCAAGGAGACTACCAATAAGACTTCCGAACGGTGACCATAGCCACTTTAGTTCCTTTGTAAGAAGTCATCTGGAGACTGCATTGTTGACTCGCGACGCAATTTGTGTGTTTAATCGTCTACAGGAAGTTTCAAGGAATACAGTAAACTGAAAACTGCGCATCAGAAGCATCCAAGGTGACTCCCAGGAGGACTTCCGTACAGTGGCGATATCGACGTTAGCCGCTTTGTGAGAAAATATCTGGAGACTGCATTGTTGACTCGCGACGCACTTTGTGTGTTCCATCGTCTTCAGGAAGCTTCAAGGAATGCAGTAAACTTAAAACTGCGCATCGGAAGCAACCAAGGTGACTCCCAGGAGGACTTCCGAACGGTGACCATAGCCACATTAGTTCCTTTGTAAGAAGACATCTGGAAACTGCACTATTGACTCGCGACGCAATTTGTGTGTTCCATCGCCTACAAGAAGCAACAATTAATACAATAAACTGAAAACTGCGCATCGGCAACAACCAAGTGACTCCCAGGATGACTTCTGAACGTCGACCATAGCCACATTAGTTCCTATGTAAGAAGTCATCTGGAGACTGCGCTATTGACTCACGACGCAATTTGTGTGTTCCATCGTCTGCAGGTTGATTCAAGGAATGCAGTAAACTGAAAACTGCGCATCGGAAGCAACCAAGGTGACTTCCAGGATGACTTCTGAACGTCGACCATAGCCACGTTAGTTCCGTTGTAAGAAGTAATCTGGAGACTGCATTAATGACTCGCGACGCAATTTGTGTGTTAAATCGTGTACAGGAAGCTTCAAGGAATACAGTAAACTGAAAACTGCGCATCGGAAGCAACCAAGGTGACTCCGAGGAGGACTTCCGAACGGTGACCATATCAACATTAGTACCTTTGTAAGATGTCATCTGGAGACTGCATTATTGACTCGCGACGCAATTTGCCTGTTCCATCGTCTACAGGTAGCTTCAAGGAATGCAGTAAACTGAAAACTGCGCATCGGAAGCAACCAAGAGGACTCCCAGGAGGACTTCCGAATGGTGTCCATAGCCACTTTTGTTCCTTTGTAAGAAGTTATCTGGAGACTGCATTATTGACTCGCGACGCAATTTGTGTGTTTCATCGTCTACAGGAAGCTTCAAGAAATGCAGTAAACTGAAAACTGCGCATCGGAAGCAACCAAGGCGACTCCCAGGACTATTTCCGAACGGTGACCGTAGTCACTTTAGTTCCTTTGTAAGATGTCATCTGGAGACTGCATTATTGACTCGCGACGCAATTTGTGTGATCCATCGTCTATATGAAGCTTCAAGGAATGCAGAAAACTGAAAACTGCGCATCGGAAGCAACCAATGAGACTCATAGGAGGACTTCCGTACGGTGACCATAGCCACTTTAGTTCTTTTGTAAGAAGTTATCTGGAGACTGCATTATTGACTCGCGACGCAATTTCTGTGTTAAACCGTCTACCGGAAGTTTCAAGGAATACAGTAAACTGAAAACTACGCATCAGAAGCATCCAAGGTGACTCCCAGGAGGACTTCCGTACAGTGGCGATAGCGACGTTAGCCGCTTTGTGAGAAGTTATTTGGAGACTGCATTATTGACTCGCGACGCAGTTTGTGTGTTCCCTCGTGAACAGGAAGCTTCTAGGAATACAGTAAACTGAAAACTCCGCATAGGAAGCAACCAAGGTGACTCCCAGGAGTACTTCCGAACGGCGACCATAGCCACTTTAGATCCGTAGTGAGAAGTCATCTAGTGACTGCATAATTGACTCGCGAAACAATTGGTGTGTTCCATCGTCTACAAAAAGCTTCAAGGAATTTAGTAAACTGAAAACTGCGCATCGGAAGCAACCAAGGTGATTCCCAGGAGGACTTCCGTACGGTGACCATAGCCACGTTCGTTCCTTTGTATGAAGTCATCTGGAGAATGCATTATTGACTCGCGACGCAATTTGTGTGTTCCATCGTCTACAGGAAGCTTCAAGGAATGCAATAAACTGAAAACTGCGCATCGGAATTAACCAAGGTGACTCCCAAGAGTACTTCCGAACGGTGACCATAGTCACTTTAGTTCCTTTGTATGAAGTCATCAGAAGACTGCATTAGTGACTCGCGCCGCAATATGTGTGTTCCATCGTCTACAGGAAGCTTCAAAGAATGCAGTAATCTTAAAACTGCGCTTCGGAAGCAGCCAAGGTGACTCCTAGGAGGACTTAAGTTCGGTGACCATAGTCACTTTAGTTCTTTTGTAAGAAGTCATCTGGAGACTGCATTATTGACTCGCGATGCAATTTGTCTGTTCCATCGTCTACAGGAAGGTTCAAGGAACGCAATAAACTGAAAACTGCGCATCGGAAGCAACCAAGGTGACTGCCAGGAGGACTTCCGAACGGTGACCGTAGCCACATTAGTTCCTTTGTAAGAAGACATCTGGAGACTGCATTATTGACTCGCGACGCAATTTGTGTGTTCCATCGCCTACAAGAAGCAACAATTAATACAATAAACTGAAAACTGCGCATCGGCAACAACCAAGGTGACTCCCAGGAGGACTTCCGTAGAGTGGCCATAGCGATGTTAGCCACTTTGTGAGAAGTCATCTGGAGACTGCATTATTGACTTGCGACGCGATTTGTGTGTTCCATCGTCTACGGGAAGCTTCAAGGAATGCAGTAAACTAAAAACTGCGCATCAGAAACAACCAAGTTGACTCCCAGGAGGACTTCCGTACAGTGGCGATAGCGACGTTAGCCGCTTTGTGAGAAGTTATCTGGAGACTGCATTATTGACTCGCGACGCAGTTTGTGTGTTCCATCGTGTACAGGAAGCTTCTAGGAATACAGTAAACTGAAAACTGCGCATGGGAAGCAACCAAGGTGACTCCCAGGAGGACTTCCGTACAGTGGCCATAGCGACGTAAGCCGCTTTGTGAGAAGTCATCTGGCGACTGCATTATTGACTCGCGACGCAATATCTGTGTTCCATCGTCTACAGGAAGCTTCAAGTAATGCAGAAAACTCAAAACTGCGCATCGGAAGCAACCAAGGTGACTCCCAGGAGGACTTCCGAACGGTGACCATAGCCACTTTAGTTCCGTAGTGAGAAGTCATCTAGAGACTGCATAATTGACTCGCGACGCAATTTGTGTGTTCCATCGTCTACAGGAATCTTCAAGGAATGCAGTAAACTGAAAACTGCTCATCGGTAGCAACCAAGGTGACTCCCAGGAGGATTTCCGTACAGTGGCCACAGCGCCTTTAGCCGCTTCCTGAGAAGTCATCTGGAGACTGCATTATTGACTCGCGACGAAATTTGTGTGTTCCATCATCTACAGGAAGCTTCAAGGAATACAGTAAACTGATAACTGCGCATCGGAAGCAACCAAGGTGACTCCCAGGAGGACTTCCGAACGGTGACCATAGCCACTTTAGTTCCTTTGTAAGAAGTCATCTGGAGACTGCATTATTAACTCGCGACGCAATTTGTGTGTTCCATCGTCTACAGGAAGCTTCAAGGAATGCAGTAAACTGAAAACTGCGCATCGGAAGCAACCAAGGTGACCCCCAGGAGGACTCCGAACGGTGACCATAGCCACTTTAGTTCCGTTGTAAGATCTCATCTGGAGACTGCATTATTGACTCGCTACGCAATTTGTGTGTTCCATCGTCTACAGGAAGCTTCAAGGAATGCAATAAACTGAAAACTGCGCATCGGAATTAACCAAGGTGACTCCCAGGAGGACTTCCGAACGGTGACCATAGTCACTTTAATTCCTTTGTATGAAGTCATCAGGAGACTGCATTATTGACTCGCGACGCAATTTGCGTGATCCATCGTCTACAGGAAGCTTCAAGGAATGCAGTAAACTGAATACTGCGCATTGGATGCAACCAAGGAGACTACTAATAAGACTTCCAAACGGTGACCATAGCCACTTTAGTTCCTTTGTAAGAAGTCATCTGGAGACTGCATTGTTGACTCGCGACGCAATTTGTGTGTTAAATCGTCTACAGGAAGTTTCAAGGAATACAGTAATCTGAAAACTGCGCATCAGAAGCATCCAAGGTGACTCCCAGGAGGACTTCCGTACAGTGGCGATATCGACGTTAGCCGCTTGTGAGAAAACATCTGGAGACTGCATTATTGACTCGCGACGCACTTTGTGTGTTCCATCGTCTACAGGAAGCTTCTTAAAACTGCGCTTCGGAAGCAGCCAAGGTGACTCCTACGAGGACTTCCGAACGGTGACCGTAGCCACATTAGTTCCTTTGTAAGAAGACATCTGGAGACTGCATTATTGACTCGCGACGCAATTTGTGTGTTCCATCGCCTACAAGAAGCAACAATTAATACAATAAACTGAAAACTGCGCATCGGCAACAACCAAGGTGACTCCCAGGAGGACTTCCGTATAGTGGCCATAGCGACGTTAGCCACTGTGTGAGAAGTCATCTGGAGACTGCATTATTGACTTGCGACGCGATTTGTGTGTTCCATCGTCTACAGGAAGCTTCAAGGAATGCAGTAAACTAAAAACTGCGCATCTGAAACAACCAAGGTGACTCCCAGGAGTACTTCCGTACAGTGGCGATAGCGACGTTAGCCGCTTTGTGAGAAGATATCTGGAGACTGCATTATTGACTCGCGACGCAGTTTGTGTGTTCCATCGTGCACAGGAAGCTTCTAGGAATACAGTAAACTGAAAACTGCGCATAGGAAGCAACCAAGGTGACTCCCAGGAGGACTTCCGTACAGTGGCCATAGCGACGTAAGCCGCTTTGTGGGGAAGTCATCTGGAGACTACATTATTAACTCGCGACGCAATTTGTGTTCCATCGTCTACAGGAAGCTTCAAGGAATGCAGTAAACTGAAAACTGCGCATCGGAAGCAATCAAGGTGACCCCCAGGAGGACTCCGAACGGTGACCGTAGCCACATTATTTCTTTTGTAAGAAGACATCTGGAGACTGCATTATTGACTCGCGACGCAATTTGTGTGTTCCATCGCCTACAAGAAGCAACAATTAATACAATAAACTGAAAACTGCGCATCGGCAACAACCAAGGTGACTCCCAGGAGGACTTCCGTAGAGTGGCGATAGCGACGTTAGCCGCTTTGTGAGAAGTTATCTGGAGACTGCATTATTGACTCGCGACGCAATTTTTGTGTTCCATCGTCTACAGGAAGCTTCAAGGAATGCAGAAAACTCAAAACTGCGCATCGGAAGCAACCAAGGTGACTCCCTGGAGGACTTCCGAACGGTGACCATAGCCACTTTAGTTCCGTAGTGAGAAGTCATCTAGAGACTGCATAATTGACTCGCGACGCAATTTGTGTGTTCCATTGTCTACAGGAATCTTCAAGGAATGCGGTAAACTGAAAACTGCTCATCGGAAGCAACCAAGGTGACTCCCAGGAGGATTTCCGTACAGTGGCCACAGCGACTTTAGCCGCTTCCTGAGAAGTCATCTGGAGACTGCATTATTGACTCGCGACGAAATTTGTGTGTTCCATCATCTACAGGAAGCTTCAAGGAATACAGTAAACTGAAAACTGCGCATCGGAAGCAACCAAGGTGACTCCCAGGAGGACTTCCGAACGGTGACCATAGCCACTTTAGTTCCTTTGTAAGAAGTCATCTGGAGACTGCATTATTAACTCGCGACGCAATTTGTGTGTTCCATCGTCTACAGGAAGCTTCAAGGAATGCAGTAAACTGAAAACTGCGCATCGGAAGCAACCAAGGTGACCCCCAGCAGGACTCCGAACGGTGACCATAGCCACTTTAGTTCCGTTGTAAGAACTCATCTGGAGACTGCATTATTGACTCGTGACGCAATTTGTGTGTTCCATCGTCTACAGGAGGCTTCAAGGAAAGCAATAAACTGAAAACTGCGCATCGGAATTAACCAAGGTGACTCCCAGGAGAACTTCCGAACGGTGACCATAGTCACTTTAATTCCTTTGTATGAAGTCATCAGGAGACTGCATTATTGACTCGCGACGCAATTTGTGTGATCCATCGTCTACAGGAAGCTTCAAGGAATGCAGTAAACTGAATACTGCGCATTGGATGCAACCAAGGAGACTACTAATAAGACTTCCGAACGGTGACCATAGCCACTTTAGTTCCTTTGTAAGAAGTCATCTGGAGACTGCATTGTTGACTCGCGACGCAATTTGTGTGTTAAATCGTCTACAGGAAGTTTCAAGGAATACAGTAATCTGAAAACTGCGCATCAGAAGCATCCAAGGTGAATCCCAGGAGGACTTCCGTACAGTGGCGATATCGACGTTAGCCGCTAGTGAGAAAACATCTGGAGACTGCATTATTGACTCGTGATGCACTTTGTGTGTTCCATCGTCTACAGGAAGCTTCAAAGAATGCAGTAATCTTAAAACTGCGCTTCGGAAGCAGCCAAGGTGATTCCTAGGAGGACTTAAGAACGGTGACAGTAGCCACTTTAGTTCCTTTGTAAGAAGTCATCTGGAGACTGCATTATTGACTCGCGATGCAATTTGTCTGTTCCATCGTCTACAGGAAGCTTCAAGGAACGCAGTAAACTGAAAACTGCGCATCGGAAGCAACCAAGGTGACTCCCAGGAGGACTTCCGAACGGTGACCGTAGCCACATTAGTTCCTTTGTAAGAAGACATCTGGAGACTGCATTATTGACTCGCGACGCAATTTGTGTGTTCCATCGCCTACAAGAAGGAACAATTAATACAATAAACTGAAAACTGCGCATCGGCAACAACCAAGGTGACTCCCAGGAGGACTTCCGTAGAGTGGCCATAGCGACGTTAGCCACTTTGTGAGAAGTCATCTGGATACTGCATTATTGACTTGCGACGCGATTTGTGTGTTCCATCGTCTACAGGAAGCTTCAAGGAATGCAGTAAACTAAAAACTGCGCATCAGAAACAACCAAGGTGACTCCCAGGAGTACTTCCGTACAGTGGCGATAGCGACGTTAGCCGCTTTGCGAGAAGTTATCTGGAGACGGCATTATTGACTCGCGACGCAGTTTGTGTGTTCCATCGTGTACAGGAGGCTTCTAGGAATACAGTAAACTGAAAACTGCGCATAGGAAGCAACCTAGGTGACTCCCAGGAGGACTTCCGTACAGTGGCCATAGCGACGTAAGCCGCTTTGTGGGGAAGTCATCTGGAGACTGCATTATAGACTCGCGACGCAATTTGTGTGTTCCATCGTCTACAGGAAGCTTCAAGGAATGCAGAAAACTCAAAACTGCGCATCGGAAGCAACCAAGGTGACTCCCAGGAGGACTTCCGAACGGTGACCATAGCCACTTTAGTTCCGTAGTGAGAAGTCATCTAGAGACTGCATAATTGACTCGCGACGCAATGTGTGTGTTCCATCGTCTACAGGAATCTTCAAGGAATGCAGTAAACTGAAAACTGCTCATCGGAAGCAACCAAGGTGACTCCCAGGAGGATTTCCGTACAGTGGCCACAGCGACTTTAGCCGCTTCCTGAGAAGTCATCTGGAGACTGCATTATTGACTCGTGACGAAATTTGTGTGTTCCATCATCTACAGGAAGCTTCAAGGAATACTGTAAACTGAAAACTGCGCATCGGAAGCAACCAAGGTGACTCCCAGGAGGACTTCCGAACGGTGACCATAGCCACTTTAGTTCCTTTGTAAGAAGTCATCTGGAGACTGCATTATTAACTCGCGACGCAATTTGTGTGTTCCATCGTCTACAGGAAGCTTCAAGCAATGCAGTAAACTGAAAACTGCGCATCGGAAGCAACCAAGGTGACCCCCAGGAGGACTCCGAACGGTGACCATAGCCACTTTAGTTCCGTTGTAAGAACTCATCTGGAGACTGCATTATTGACTCACGACGCAATTTGTGTGTTCCATCGTCTACAGGAAGCTTCAAGGAATGCAATAAACTGAAAACTGCGCATCGGAATTAACCAAGGTGACTCCCAGGAGGACTTCCGAACGGTGACCATAGTCACTTTAATTCCTTTGTATGAAGTCATCAGGAGACTGCATTATTGACTCGCGACGCAATTTGTGTGATCCATCGTCTACAGGAAGCTTCAAGGAATGCAGTAAATGGAATACTGCGCATTGGAAGCAACCAAGGAGACTACCAATAAGACTTCCGAACGGTGACCATAGCCACTTTAGTTCCTTTGTAAGAAGTCATCTGGAGACTGCATTGTTGACTCGCGACGCAATTTGTGTGTTTAATCGTCTACAGGAAGTTTCAAGGAATACAGTAAACTGAAAACTGCGCATCAGAAGCATCCAAGGTGACTCCCAGGAGGACTTCCGTACAGTGGCCATAGCGACGTAAGCCGCTTTGTGGGGAAGTCATCTGGAGACTGCATTATTGACTCGCGACGCAATTTGTGTGTTCCATCGTCTACAGGAAGCTTCAAGGAATGCAGAAAACAAAAAACTGCGCATCGGAAGCAACCAAGGTGACTCCCAGGAGGACTTCCGAACGGTGACCATAGCCACTTTAGTTCCGTAGTGAGAAGTCATCTAGAGACTGCATAATTGACTCGCGACGCAATTTGTGTGTTCCATCGTCTACAGGAATCTTCAAGGAATGCAGTAAACTGAAAACTGCTCATCGGAAGCAACCAAGGTGACTCCCAGGAGGATTTCCGTACAGTGGCCACAGCGACTTTAGCCGCTTCCTGAGAAGTCATCTGGAGACAGCATTATTGACTCGTGACGAAATTTGTGTGTTCCATCATCTACAGGAAGCTTCAAGGAATACAGTAAACTGAAAACTGCGCATCGGAAGCAACCAAGGTGACTCCCAGGAGGACTTCCGAACGGTGACCATAGCCACTTTAGTTCCTTTGTAAGAAGTCATCTGGAGACTGCATTATTAACTCGCGACGCAATTTGTGTGTTCCATCGTCTACAGGAAGCTTCAAGGAATGCAGTAAACTGAAAACTGCGCATCGGAAGCAACTAAGGTGACCCCCAGGAGGACTCCGAACGGTGACCATAGCCACTTTAGTTCCGTTGTAAGAACTCATCTGGAGACTGCATTATTGACTCGCGACGCAATTTGTGTGTTCCATCGTCTACAGGAAGCTTCAAGGAACGCAATAAACTGAAAACTGCGCATCGGAATTAACCAAGGTGACTCCCAGGAGGACTTCCGAACGGTGACCATAGTCACTTTAATTCCTTTGTATGAAGTCATCAGGAGACTGCATTATTGACTCGCGACGCAATTTGTGTGATCCATCGTCTACAGGAAGCTTCAAGGAATGCAGTAAATGGAATACTGCGCATTGGAAGCAACCAAGGAGACTACCAATAAGACTTCCGAACGGTGACCATAGCCACTTTAGTTCCTTTGTAAGAAGTCATCTGGAGACTGCATTGTTGACTCGCGACGCAATTTGTGTGTTTAATCGTCTACAGGAAGTTTCAAGGAATACAGTGAACTGAAAACTGCGCATCAGAAGCATCCAAGGTGACTCCCAGGAGGACTAACGTACAGTGGCGATATCGACGTTAGCCGCTTTGTGAGAAAACATCTGGAGACTGCATTATCGACTCGCGACGCACTTTGTGTGTTCCATCGTCTACAGGAAGCTTCAAGGAATGCAGTAAACTTAAAACTGCGCATCGGAAGCAACCAAGGTGACTCCCAGGAGGACTTCCGAACGGTGACCATAGCCACATTAGTTCCTTTGTAAGAAGACATCTGGAAACTGCATTATTGAATCGCGACGCAATTTGTGTGTTCCATCGCCTACAAGAAGCAACAATTAATACAATAAACTGAAAACTGCGCATCGGCAATAACCAAGGTGACTCCCAGGATGACTTCCGAACGGTGACCATAGCCACTTTAGTACCTTTGTAAGAAGTCATCTGGAGACTGCATTATTGACTCGCGACACAATTTGTGTGTTCCATCGTCTACACGAAGCTTCAAGGAATGCAGTAAACTAAATACTGCGCATTGGAAGCAACCAAGGTGACTCCCAGGAAGACTTCCGAACGGTGACCATAGCCACTTTAGTTCCTTTGTAAGAAGTCATCTGGAGACTGCATTATTAACTCGCGACGCAATTTGTGTGTCCCATAATCTACAGGAAGCGTCAAGGTATGCAGTAAACTGAAAACTGCGCATCGGAAGCAACCAAGGTGACTCCCAGGAGGACTTCCGTAGAGTGGCCATAGCGACGTTAGCCACTTTGTGACAAGTCATCTGGAGACTGCATTATTGACTTGCGACGCGATTTGTGTGTTCCATCGTCTACAGGAAGCTTCAAGGACTGCAGTAAACTAAAAACTGCGCGTCGGAAACAACCAAGGTGACTCCCAGGAGTACTTCCGAACTGTGACCATAGCCACTTTAATTCCTTTGTAAGAGGTCATCTGGAGACTGCATTATTGACTCGCGACGCAATTTGTGTGTTCCATCGTCTACAGGAGGCTTCAAGTAATGCAGTAACCTGAAAACTGCCCATCGGAGGCACCCAAGGTGACTCCCAGGAGGACTTCCGTACGGTGACCATAGCCACTTTAGTTCCTTAGTAAGAAGTCATCTGGAGACTGCATTATTGACTCGCGACACAATTTGTGTGTTCCATCGTCTACACGAAGCTTCAAGGAATGCAGTAAACTAAATACTGCGCATTGGAAGCAACCAAGGTGACTCCCAGGAAGACTTCCGAACGGTGACCATAGCCACTTTAGTACCTTTGTAAGAAGACATCTGGAGACTGCATTATTTACTCGCGACGCAATGTGTGTGTTCCATCGTCTACAGGAAGCAACAAGGAATACAGTAAACTGAAAACTGGGCATCGGAAACAACCAAAGTGTCTTCCAGGAGTACTTCAGAACGGTGATCATAGCCACGTTAGTTCCTTTGTATGAAGTCATCTGGAGACTGCATTATTGACTCGCGTCGCAATTTGTGTGTTCCATCGTCTCTAGGAAGCTTCAAGGAATGCAGTAACCTGAAACTGCGCATCGGAAGTAACCAAGGTGACTCCTAGGTGGACTTCCGAACGGTGACCATATCCACTTTATTTCCTTAGTAAGAAGTCATCTGGAGACTGCATTGTTGACTCGCGACGCAATTAGTGTGATCCATCGTCTACAGGAAGCTTCAAGGAATGCAGTAAACTGAAAACTGCGCATCGGAAGCAACCAAGGTGACTTCCAGGAGGACTTCCGTACAGTGGCCATAGCGACGTTAGCCGCTTTGTGAGAAGTCATCTGGAGACTGCATTATTGACTCGAGACGCAATTTGTGTGTTCCAACGTCTACAGGAAGCTTCAAGGAATGCAGTAAACTGAAAACTGCGCGTCGGAAGCAATCAAGGTGAATTCCAGGAGGACTCCGAACGGTGACAATAGTCACTTTAGTTCCGTTGTAAGAAGTCATCTGGAGACTGCATTATTGACTCGCGACGCAAATTGTGTGTTCCACCTTCTACAGGAAGCTTCAAGGAAAACAGTAAACAGAAAATTGCGCATCGGAAGCATCCTAGGTGACTCCCAGGAGGACTTCCGAACGGTGACCATAGCCACGATCGTTCCTTTGAATGAAGTCATCTGGAGACTGCATTAATGACTCGCGACGCAATTTGTGTGTTCCATCGTCTACAGGAAGCTTCAAGGAATGCTGTAAACTGTAAACTGCGCATCGGAAGCCACCAACGTGACTCCCAGGAAGACTTCCGAACGGTGACCATAGCCACATCAATTCCTTTGTATGAATTTATCTGGAGACTGCATTATTGACTCGCGACGTAATTTGTGTGTTCCATCGTCTACAGGAAGCTTCAAGGAATGCAGTAAACTGAAAACTGCGCATCGGAAGCAACCAAGGTGACTCCCATTAGGACTTCCGAACGGTGACTATAGCCACGTTAGTTCCTTTGTAAGAAGTCATCGGGAGACTGCATTATTGACTCGTGACGCAATTTGTGTGTTCCATCGTCTACAAGGAGCTTCAAGGAAACCAGTAAACTGAAAACTGCGCATCGGAAGCAACCAAGGTGACTCCCAGGAGGACTTCCATATATAGGCCATAGCGACTTTAGCCGCTTTGTGAGAAGTCATCTGGAGACTGCATTATTGACTAGCGACGCAATTAGTGTTTCCCATCGTCTACAGGAAGCTTCAACGAATGCAGTATACTGAAAACTGCGCATCGGAAGCAACCAAGGTGACTCCCAAGAGGACTTCTGAACGGTGACCATAGACACGTCAGTTCCGTTGTAAGAAGTCATCTGGAGACTGGTTTATTGACTCGCGACGCAAGTTGTGTGTTCCATCGTCTACAGGAAGCTTCAAGGATTGCAATAAACTGAAAACTGCGCATCGGACGCAACCAGGGTGACTCCCAGGAGGACATACGTATAGTGGCCATAGCGACGTTAGCCGCTTTGTGAGAAGTCATCTGGAAACTGCATTATTGACTCGTGACGCAATTTGTGTGTTCCATCGTCTACAAGGAGCTTCAAGGAAACCAGTAAACTGAAAACTGCGCATCGGAAGCAACCAAGGTGACTCCCAGGAGGACTTCCATATATAGGCCATAGCGACTTTAGCCGCTTTGTGAGAAGTCATCTGGAGACTGCATTATTGACTAGCGACGCAATTTGTGTGTTCCATCGTCTACAGGAAGCTTCAAGGATTGCAGTAAACTGAAAACTGCGCATCGGAAGCAATCAATGTGACTCCCTGGAGGACTTCCGTATAAAGGCCATAGCGACTTTAGCCGCTTTGTGAGAAGTCATCTGGAGACTGCATTATTGACTATCGACGCAATTTGTGTGTTCCATCGTCTACAGGAAGGTTCAAGGATTGCAGTAAACTGAAAACTGCGCATCGGAAACATCCAAGGTGACTCCCAGGAGGACCTCCGTACAGTGGCCATAGCGACGTTAGCCACCTTGTGAGAAGTCATCTGGAGACTGCATTATTGACACGCGACGCAATTTGTGTGTTCCATCGTCTACAGGAAGCTTCAAGGAATGCAGTAAACTAAAAACTGCGCATCGGAAGCAACCAAGGTGACTTCCAGGAGGACTTCCGAACAGTGACCATAGCCACTTTAGTTCCGTTGTAAGAAGTCATCTGGACACTGCATTATTGACTCGCGACTCAGTTTGTGTGTTCCATCGTCTACAGGAAGCTTCAAGGAGTGCAGGAAACTGAAAAATGCGCATCGGAAGCAACCAAGATAACTCCCAGGAGGACTTCCGTACCGTGACCTTAGCCACTTTAGTACCTTTGTAAGAAGACATCTGGAGACTGCATTATTGACTCGCGACGCAATTTGTGTGTTCCATCGTCTACAGGAAGCAACAAGGAATACAGTAAACTGAAAACTGCGCATCGGAAGCAACTAAGGTGACCCCCAGGAGGACTCCGAACGGTGACCATAGCCACTTTAGTTCCGTTGTAAGAACTCATCTGGAGACTGCATTATTGACTCGCGACGCAATTTGTGTGTTCCATCGTCTACAGGAAGCTTCAAGGAACGCAATAAACTGAAAACTGCGCATCGGAATTAACCAAGGTGACTCCCAGGAGGACTTCCGAACGGTGACCATAGTCACTTTAATTCCTTTGTATGAAGTCATCAGGAGACTGCATTATTGACTCGCGACGCAATTTGTGTGATCCATCGTCTACAGGGAGCTTCAAGGAATGCAGTAAATGGAATACTGCGCATTGGAAGCAACCAAGGAGACTACCAATAAGACTTCCGAACGGTGACCATAGCCACTTTAGTTCCTTTGTAAGAAGTCATCTGGAGACTGCATTGTTGACTCGCGACGCAATTTGTGTGTTTAATCGTCTACAGGAAGTTTCAAGGCATACAGTGAACTGAAAACTGCGCATCAGAAGCATCCAAGGTGACTCCCAGGAGGACTAACGTACAGTGGCGATATCGACGTTAGCCGCTTTGTGAGAAAACATCTGGAGACTGCATTATCGACTCGCGACGCACTTTGTGTGTTCCATCGTCTACAGGAAGCTTCAAGGAATGCAGTAAACTTAAAACTGCGCATCGGAAGCAACCAAGGTGACTCCCAGGAGGACTTCCGAACGGTGACCATAGCCACATTAGTTCCTTTGTAAGAAGACATCTGGAAACTGCATTATTGACTCGCGACGCAATTTGTGTGTTCCATCGCCTACAAGAAGCAACAATTAATACAATAAACTGAAAACTGCGCATCGGCAATAACCAAGGTGACTCCCAGGATGACTTCCGAACGGTGACCATAACCACGTTAGTTCCTGCGTATGAAGGCATCTGGAGACTGCATTATTAACTCGCATCGCAATTTGTGTGTCCCATAATCTACAGGAAGCGTCAAGGTATGCAGTAAACTGAAAACTGCGCATCGGAAGCAACCAAGGTGACTCCCAGGAGGACTTCCGTAGAGTGGCCATAGCGACGTTAGCCACTTTGTGACAAGTCATCTGGAGACTGCATTATTGACTTGCGACGCGATTTGTGTGTTCCATCGTCTACAGGAAGCTTCAAGGACTGCAGTAAACTAAAAACTGCGCGTCGGAAACAACCAAGGTGACTCCCAGGAGTACTTCCGAACTGTGACCATAGCCACTTTAATTCCTTTGTAAGAGGTCATCTGGAGACTGCATTATTGACTCGCGACGCAATTTGTGTGTTCCATCGTCTACAGGAGGCTTCAAGTAATGCAGTAACCTGAAAACTGCCCATCGGAGGCACCCAAGGTGACTCCCAGGAGGACTTCCGTACGGTGACCATAGCCACTTTAGTTCCTTAGTAAGAAGTCATCTGGAGACTGCATTATTGACTCGCGACACAATTTGTGTGTTCCATCGTCTACACGAAGCTTCAAGGAATGCAGTAAACTAAATACTGCGCATTGGAAGCAACCAAGGTGACTCCCAGGAAGACTTCCGAACGGTGACCATAGCCACTTTAGTACCTTTGTAAGAAGACATCTGGAGACTGCATTATTTACTCGCGACGCAATGTGTGTGTTCCATCGTCTACAGGAAGCAACAAGGAATACAGTAAACTGAAAACTGGGCATCGGAAACAACCAAAGTGTCTTCCAGGAGTACTTCAGAACGGTGATCATAGCCACGTTAGTTCCTTTGTATGAAGTCATCTGGAGACTGCATTATTGACTCGCGTCGCAATTTGTGTGTTCCATCGTCTCTAGGAAGCTTCAAGGAATGCAGTAACCTGAAACTGCGCATCGGAAGTAACCAAGGTGACTCCTAGGTGGACTTCCGAAAGGTGACCATATCCACTTTATTTCCTTAGTAAGAAGTCATCTGGAGACTGCATTGTTGACTCGCGACGCAATTAGTGTGATCCATCGTCTACAGGAAGCTTCAAGGAATGCAGTAAACTGAAAACTGCGCATCGGAAGCAACCAAGGTGACTTCCAGGAGGACTTCCGTACAGTGGCCATAGCGACGTTAGCCGCTTTGTGAGAAGTCATCTGGAGACTGCATTATTGACTCGAGACGCAATTTGTGTGTTCCAACGTCTACAGGAAGCTTCAAGGAATTCAGTAAACTGAAAACTGCGCGTCGGAAGCAATCAAGGTGAATTCCAGGAGGACTCCGAACGGTGACAATAGTCACTTTAGTTCCGTTGTAAGAAGTCATCTGGAGACTGCATTATTGACTCGCGACGCAAATTGTGTGTTCCACCTTCTACAGGAAGCTTCAAGGAAAACAGTAAACAGAAAACTGCGCATCGGAAGCATCCTAGGTGACTCCCAGGAGGACTTCCGAACGGTGACCATAGCCACGATCGTTCCTTTGAATGAAGTCATCTGGAGACTGCATTAATGACTCGCGACGCAATTTGTGTGTTCCATCGTCTACAGGAAGCTTCAAGGAATGCTGTAAACTGTAAACTGCGCATCGGAAGCCACCAACGTGACTCCCAGGAAGACTTCCGAACGGTGACCATAGCCACATCAATTCCTTTGTATGAATTTATCTGGAGACTGCATTATTGACTCGCGACGTAATTTGTGTGTTCCATCGTCTACAGGAAGCTTCAAGGAATGCAGTAAACTGAAAACTGCGCATCGGAAGCAACCAAGGTGACTCCCATTAGGACTTCCGAACGGTGACTATAGCCACGTTAGTTCCTTTGTAAGAAGTCATCGGGAGACTGCATTATTGACTGGCGACGCAATTTGTGTTTCCCATCGTCTACAGGAAGCTTCAACGAATGCAGTATACTGAAAACTGCGCATCGGAAGCAACCAAGGTGACTCCCAAGAGGACTTCTGAACGGTGACCATAGACACGTCAGTTCCGTTGTAAGAAGTCATCTGGAGACTGGTTTATTGACTCGCGACGCAAGTTGTGTGTTCCATCGTCTACAGGAAGCTTCAAGGATTGCAATAAACTGAAAACTGCGCATCGGACGCAACCAGGGTGACTCCCAGGAGGACATACGTATAGTGGCCATAGCGACGTTAGCCGCTTTGTGAGAAGTCATCTGGAGACTGCATTATTGACTCGTGACGCAATTTGTGTGTTCCATCGTCTACAAGGAGCTTCAAGGAAACCAGTAAACTGAAAACTGCGCATCGGAAGCAACCAAGGTGACTCCCAGGAGGACTTCCATATATAGGCCATAGCGACTTTAGCCGCTTTGTGAGAAGTCATCTGGAGACTGCATTATTGACTAGCGACGCAATTTGTGTGTTCCATCGTCTACAGGAAGCTTCAAGGATTGCAGTAAACTGAAAACTGCGCATCGGAAGCAATCAATGTGACTCCCTGGAGGACTTCCGTATAAAGGCCATAGCGACTTTAGCCGCTTTGTGAGAAGTCATCTGGAGACTGCATTATTGACTATCGACGCAATTTGTGTGTTCCATCGTCTACAGGAAGGTTCAAGGATTGCAGTATACTGAAAACTGCGCATCGGAAACATCCAAGGTGACTCCCAGGAGGACCTCCGTACAGTGGCCATAGCGACGTTAGCCACCTTGTGAGAAGTCATCTGGAGACTGCATTATTGACACGCGACGCAATTTGTGTGTTCCATCGTCTACAGGAAGCTTCAAGGAATGCAGTAAACTAAAAACTGCGCATCGGAAGCAACCAAGGTGACTTCCAGGAGGACTTCCGAACAGTGACCATAGCCACTTTAGTTCCGTTGTAAGAAGTCATCTGGAGACTGCATTATTGACTCGCGACTCAGTTTGTGTGTTCCATCGTCTACAGGAAGCTTCAAGGAGTGCAGGAAACTGAAAAATGCGCATCGGAAGCAACCAAGATAACTCCCAGGAGGACTTCCGTACCGTGACCTTAGCCACTTTAGTACCTTTGTAAGAAGACATCTGGAGACTGCTTTATTGACTCGCGACGCAATTTGTGTGTTCCATCGTCTACAGGAAGCAACAAGGAATACAGTAAACTGAAAACTGCGCACCGGAAACAACCAAGGTGACTCCCAGGAGGACTTTTGAACGGTGACCAGAGCCAAGTTAGTTCCTTTGTATGAAGTCATCTGGAGAATGCATTATTTACTCGCGACGCAATTTATGTGTTCCATCGTCTACAGGAAACTTCAAGGAATGCAGTAAACTGAAAACTGTGCATCGGAAGCAACCAAGGTGACTCCCAGGAGGACAACCGAACGGTGACCATAGCTACTTTAGTTCCTATGTAAGAAGTCATCTGGAGACTGCATTATTGACTCGCGACGCAATTTGTGTGTTCCATCGTCTACAGGAAACTTCAAGGAATGCAGTAAACTGAAAACTGCTCATCGGAAGCAACCAAGGTGACTCCCAGAAGGACTTTCGTACAGTGGCCATAGCGACGTTAGCCGCATTGTTAGAAGTCATCCGGAGACTGCATTATTGACTCGCGGCGCAATTTGTGTGTTCCATCATCTACAGGAAGCTTCAAGGAATGCAGTAAACTCAAAACTACGTATCGGTAGCAACCAAGGCGATTCCCAGGAGGACTTCCGGACGGTGACCATAGCCACTTTAGTTTCGTAGTAAGAAGTTATCTGGAGACTGCATCATTGACTCGCGACGCAATTTGTGTTTCATCGTCTACAGGAATGTTCAACGAATGCAGTATACTGAAAACTGCGCATCGGAAGCAACCAAGGTGACTCCCAAGAGGACTTCTGAACGGTGACCACAGACACGTCAGTTCCGTTGTAAGAAGTCATCTGGAGACTGGTTTATTGACTCGCGACGCAAGTTGTGTGTTCCATCGTCTACAGGAAGCTTCAAGGTTTGCAATAAACTGAAAACTGCGCATCGGACGCAACCAGGGTGACTCCCAGGAGGACATCCGTACAGTGGCCATAGCGACGTTAGCCGCTTTGTGAGAAGTCATCTGGAGACTGCATTATTGACTAGTGACGCAATTTGTGTGTTCCATCGTCTACAAGGAGCTTCAAGGAAACCAGTAAACTGAAAACTGCGCATCGGAAGCAACCATGGTGACTCCCAGGAGGACTTCCATATATAGGCCATAGCGACTTTAGCCGCTTTGTGAGAAGTCATCTGGAGACTGCATTATTGACTAGCGACGCAATTTGTGTGTTCCATCGTCTACAGGAAGCTTCAAGGATTGCAGTAAACTGAAAACTGCGCATCGGAAGCAACCAAGGTGACTCCCTGGAGGACTTCCGTATAAAGGCCATAGCGACTTTAGCCGCTTTGTGAGAAGTCATCTGGAGACTGCATTATTGACTATCGACGCAATTTGTGTGTTCCATCGTCTACAGGAAGGTTCAAGGAATGCAGTAAACTGAAAACTGCGCATCGGAAACATCCAAGGTGACTCCCAGGAGGACCTCCGTACAGTGGCCACAGCGACGTTTGCCACCTTGTGAGACGTCATCTGGAGACTGCATTATTGACACGCGACGCAATTTGTGTTTCATCGTCTACAGGAATGTTCAAAGAATGCAGTAAACTGAAAACTGCTCATCGAAAGCAACCAAGGTGACTCCCAGGAGCATTTCCGTATAGTGGCCATAGCGACATTTGCCGCTTCTTGAGAAGTCATTTGGTGACTGCATTATTGACTCGCAACACAATTTGTGTGCTCCATCGTCTGCAGGAAGCTTCAAGGAATGCAGTATACTGAAAACTGCGCTTTGGAAGCAACCAAGGTGACTCCCAGGAGGACTTCCGTACAGTGGCCATAGCGACGTTAGCCGCTTTGTGAGAAGTCATCTGGAGACTGCATTATTGACTCGCGACGCAATTTGTGTGTTCCATCGTCTACAGGAAGCGTCAGGGAATGCAGTAAACTGAAACCTGTGCATCAGAAGCAACCAAGGTGTCTCCCAGGAGGACATCCAAAGGGTGACCATAGCCACTTTACTTCCTTTGTAAGAAGTCATCTGGAGACTGCATTATTGACTCGCGACGCATTTTGTGTGTTCCATCGTCTACAGGAAGCTTCAAGGAATGCAGGAAACTGAAAACTGCGCGTCGGAAGCAACCAAGGAGACTCCCAGGATTACGTCCGTACAGTGGCCAGAGCGACGTTAGCCGCTTTGTGAGAAGTCATATGGAGACTGCATTATTGACTCACAACGCAATTTGTGTGCTCCATCGTCTACAGGAAGCTTCAAGGAATGCAGTAAACTAAAAACTGCACATCGGAAGCAACCAAGGTGACTCCCAGGAGGACTTCCGAACGGTGACCATAGCCACTTTAATTCCATAGTAAGAAGTCATCTGGAGACTGCATTATTGTCTCGCGACGCAATTTGTGTGTTCCATTGTCCACAGGAAGCTTCAAGTAATGCAGTAAACTGAAAACTGTGCATAGGAAGCAACCAAGGTGACTCCCAGGAGGACATCGGTACAGTGGCCATAGCGACGTTAGCCGCTATGTGAGATGACATCTGGAGACTGCATAATTGACTCGCGACGCAATTTGTGTATTCCATCGTCTACAGGAAGCTTCATGGAATGCAGTAAACTGAAAACTGCGCATCGGAAGCAACCAAGGTGACTTCCAGGAGGACTTCCGTATAGTGGCCATAGCGACTTTAGCCGCTTTGTGAGAAGTCATCTGGAGATTGCATTATTGACTCGCGACGCAATTTGTGTGTTCCATCGTCCACAGGAAGCTTGAAGTAATGCAGTATACTGAAAACTGCGCTTTGGAAGCATCCAAGGTGACTCCCAGGAGGACTTCCGAACGGTGACTCTAGCCAATTTAGTTCCTTTGTAAGAAGACATCTGGTGACTGCATTATTGACTCGCGACACAATATGTGTGTTCCATCGTCTACTGGAAGCTGCAAGGAATACAGTAAACTAATAACTGCGCATCCGAAGCAACCAAGGTGACTCCCAGGAGGACTTCCGTACAATGACCATACCCACGTTCGTTCCTTTGTATGAAGTCATCTGTAGACTGCACTATTGACTCGCGACGCCATTTGTGTGTTCCACCGTCTACAGGAAGCTTCAAGGAATGCAGTAAACTGAAAACTGCGCATCGGAATTAACCATGGTGACTCACAGGAGGACATCCGAACGGTGACCATAGCCACTTTAGTTCCGTTGTAAGAAGTCATCTGGAGACTGCATTATTAACTCGCGACGCAATTTGTGTGTTCCATCGTCTACAGGAAGCTTCAAGGAATGCAGTAAACTGAAAACTGCGCATTGGAAGCACCCAAGAAGACTCCCAGAAGGACTTCCGAACGGTGACCATAGCCACTTCAGTTCCGTTGTAAGAAGTCATCTGGAGACTGCATTATTGACTCGCGACGTAATTTGTGTGTTGCATCGTCTACAGGAGGCTTCAAGGAATGCAGTAAACTGAAAACTGCGCATCGGAAGCAACCAAGGTGATTCCCAGGACGACTTCTGAACGGTAACTATAGCCACTTTAGTTCCTTTGTAAGAAATCATCTGGAGACTGCATTATTGACTCGCGACGCAATTTGTGTGTTCCATCGTCTACAGGAAGCTTCAAGGAATGCAGTAAACTGAAAACTGCGCATCGGCAACAATCAACGTGACTCCCAGAGGGACTTCCGGACCTTGACCACAGCCACCTTAGTTCCGGTGTAAGAAGTCATCTGGAGACTTCATTATTGACATGCGACGCAATTTGTGTGTTCCATCGCCTACAGGAAGCTTCGAGAAATACAGGAAACTGAAAACTGCGCATCGGAAGCAACCAATGTGACTCCGAGGAGGACTTCCGAACGGTGACCATAGCCACTTTAGTTCCTCTGCAAGAAGTCATCTGGAGACTGCATTATTGACTCGCGACACAATTTGTGTGTTCCATCGTCTACAGGAAGCAGCAAGGAATTCAGTAAACTAATAACTGCGCATCCGAAGCAAAAAAGGAGATTCCCAGGAGGACTTCCGAACGGTGACCATAGCCACTGAAGTTCCTTTGTAAGAAGTCATCTGGAGACTGCATTATTGACTCGCGACGCAATTTGTGTGTTCCATCGTCTACAGGAAGCTTCAAGGAATGCAGTAAACTGAAAACTGCGCATCGGAAGCAACCAAGATGACTCCCAGGAGGACTTCCGTATAGTGGCCATAGCGACTTTAGCCGCTTTGTGAGAAGTCATCTGGAGACTGCATTATTGACTCGCGACGCAATTTGTGTGTTCCATCGTCCACAGGAAGCTTCAAGTAATGCAGTATACTGAAAACTGCGCTTTGGAAGCAACCAAGGAGACTCCCAGGAGGACTTCCGAACGGTGACTATAGCCAATTTAGTTCCTTTGTAAGAAGACATCTGGTGACTGCATTATTGACTCGCGACACAATTTGTGTGTTCCATCGTCTACAGGAAGCTTCAAGGAATGCAGTAAACTGAAAACTGCGCATCGGAAGCAACCAAGGTGACTCCCAGGAGGACATCCGTACAGTGGCCATAGCGACGTTAGCCGCTATGTGAGAAGTCATCTGGAGACTGCATAATTGACTCGCAACGCAATTTGTGTGTTCCATCGTCTACAGGAAGCTTCAAGGAATGCAGTAAACTGAAAACTGCGCATCGGAAGCAACCAAGATGACTCCCAGGAGGACTTCCGTATAGTGGCCATAGCGACTTTAGCCGCTTTGTGAGAAGTCATCTGGAGACTGCATTATTGACTCGCGACGCAATTTGTGTGTTCCATCGTCCACAGGAAGCTTCAAGTAATGCAGTATACTGAAAACTGCGCTTTGGAAGCAACCAAGGTGACTCCCAGGAGGACTTCCGAACGGTGACTATAGCCAATTTAGTTCCTTTGTAAGAAGACATCTGGTGACTGCATTATTGACTCGCGACACAATTTGTGTGTTCCATCGTCTACAGGAAGCTGCAAGGAATACAGTAAACTAATAACTGCGCATCCGAAGCAACCAAGGTGACTCCCAGGAGGACTTCCGAACAATGACCATACCCACGTTCGTTCCTTTGTATGAAGTCATCTGTAGACTGCACTATTGACTCGCGACGCCATTTGTGTGTTCCACCGTCTACAGGAAGCTTCAAGGAATGCAGTAAACTGAAAACTGCGCATCGCAATTATCCAAGGTGACTCACAGGAGGACATCCAAACGGTGACCATAGCCACTTTAGTTCCTTTGTAAGAAGTCATCTGGAGACTGCATTATTAACTCGCAACGCAATTTGTGTGTTCCATCGTCTACAGGAAGCTTCAAAGAATGCAGTAAACTGAAAACTGCGCATCGGAAGCAACCAAGGTGACTCCCAGGAGGACTTCCGAACGGCGACCATAGCCACATTAGTTCCTCTGCAAGAAGTCATCTGGAGACTGCATTATTGACTCGCGACGCAATTTGTGAGTTCCATCGTCTACAGAAAGCTTTAAGGAATACAGTAGATTGAAAACTGCGCCTCGGAAGCAACAAAGGTGAGTCCCAGGAGGACTTCTGTACAGTGGCCATAACGACGTTAGCTGCTTTGTGAGAAGTCATCTGGAGACTGCATAATTTACTCGCGACGCAATTTGTGTGTTCCATCGTCTACAGGAAGCATCAAGGAGTGCAGTAAACTGAAAACTGCGCATCGGAAGCAACCAAGGTGACTCCCAGGAGGACTTCCGTATAGTGGCTATAGCGACTTTAGCCGCTTTGTGAGAAGTCATCTGGAGACTGCATTATTGACTCGCGACGCAATTTGTGTGTTCCATCGTCCACAGGAAGCTTCAAGTAATGCAGTATACTGAAAACTGCGCATCGGAAGCAACCAAGGTGACTCCCAGGAGGACTTCCGTATAGTGGCCATTGCGACTTTAGTTCCGTTGTAAGAAGTCATCTGGAGACTGCATTATTGACTCGCGACTCAGTTTGTGTGTTCCATCGTCTACAGGAAGCTTCAAGGAATGCAGTAAACCTAAAACTGCGCATCGGAAGCAACCAAGGTGACTCCCAGGAGGACTTCCGAACGGCGACCATAGCCACATTAGTTCCTCTGCAAGAAGTCATCTGGAGACTGCATTATTGACTCGCGACGCAATTTGTGAGTTCCATCGTCTACAGAAAGCTTTAAGGAATACAGTAGATTGAAAACTGCGCCTCGGAAGCAACAAAGGTGAGTCCCAGGAGGACTTCTGTACAGTGGCCATAGCGACATTAGCCGCTTTGTGAGAAGTCATCTGGAGACTGCATAATTCACTCGCGACGCAATTTGTGAGTTCCATCGTCTACAGGAAGCATCAAGGAGTGCAGTAAACTGAAAACTGCGCATCGGAAGCAACCAAGGTGACTCCCATGAGGACTTCCGTATAGTGGCTATAGCGACTTTAGCCGCTTTGTGAGAAGTCATCTGGAGACTGCATTATTGACTCGCGACGCAATTTGTGTGTTCCATCGTCCACAGGAAGCTTCAAGTAATGCAGTATACTGAAAACTGCGCATCGGAAGCAACCAAGGTGACTCCCAGGAGGACTTCCGTATAGTGGCCATAGCGACTTTAGCCGCTTTGTGAGAAGTCATCTGTAGACTGCATTATTGACTCGCGACGCAATTTATGTGTTCCATCGTCCACAGGAAGCTTCAAGTAAAGCAGTATACAGAAAACTGCGCTTTGGAAGCAACCAAGGTGACTCCCAGGAGGACTTCCGAACAATGACCATACCCACGTTCGTTCCTTTGTATGAAGTCATCTGTAGACTGCATTATTGACTCGCGACGCCATTTGTGTGTTCCACCGTCTACACGAAGCTTCAAGGAATGCAGTAAACAGAAAACTGCGCATCAGAACCAACCAAGGTGAGTCCCAGGAGGACTCCCAGACAGTGGCGATAGCGACGTTAGTCACTTTGTGAGAAGTCATCTGGAGACTGCAATATTGACTCGCGACGCAATTTGGGTGTTCCATCGTCAACAGGAAGCTTCAAGGAATGCAGTAAACTGAAAACTGCGCATCGGAAGAAACCAACGTGACTCCCAGGAGGACTTCCGTATAGTGGCCATAGCGACTTTAGCCGCTTTCTGAGAAGTCATCTGGAGACTGCATTATTGACTCGCGACGCAATTTGTGTGTTCCATCGTAAACAGGAAGCTTCAAGGAATGCAGTAAACTGAAAACTGCGCATCGGAAGCAACCAAGGTGACTCCCAGAAGGACTTCCAAACGGTGACTATAGCCACGTTAGTTCCTTTGTAAGACGTCATCTGGAGACTGCATTATGGACTCGCGACGCAATTTGTGTGTTCCATCGTCTACAGGAAGCTTCAAGGAATACAGTAAACTGAAAACTGCGCATCGGAAGCAACCAACGTGACTCCCAGGAGGACTTCCTAACGGTGACCATAGCCACGTTCGTTCCTTTGTATGATGTCATCTGGAGACTGCATTAATGACGCGCGACGCCATTTGTATGTTCCATCGTCTACAGGAAGCTTCAAGGAATAAAGAAAACTGAAAACTGCGCATAGGAAGCAAGTAAGTTGAGTCCCAGGAGGGCTTCTGTACGGTGCCCATTTCCACGTTAGCTCCATTGTACGAAGTCATCTGGAGACTGCATTATTGATTCGCGACTCAATTTGTGTGTTAAATCGTCTACAGGAAGCTTCAAGGAATACAGTAAACTCAAAACTGCGTATCGGAAGCAAAAAAGGTGACTCCCAGCAGGAATTCCGTACAGTGGCCATAGCAAAGTTAGCCGCTTTGTGAGAAGTCATCTGGAGACTGCATTATTGACTCGCGACTCTATTTGTGTGTTAAATCGTCTACAGGAAGCTTCAAGGAATACAGTAAACTGAAAACTGCGTATCGAAAGCAAAAAAGGTGACTCCCAGCAGGAATTCCGTACAGTGGCCATAACAACGTTAGCCGCTTTGTGAGAAGTCATCTGGAGACTGCATTATTGACTCGCGACGCAATTTGTGTGTTCCATCGTCTACAGGAAGCTTCAAGGAATGCAGTAAACTGAAAACTGCGCATCGTAAGCAACCTAGGTGACACCCAGGAGGAGTTCCGTACAGTGGCCATATCGACTTTACCCGCTTTGTGAGAAGTCATCTGGAGACTGCATTATTGACACGCGACGCAATTTGTGTGTTCCATCGTCTACAGGAAGCTTCAAGGAATAAAGTAAACTGAAAACTGCGCATAGGAAGCAACTAAGGTGACTCCCAGGAGGCCTTCCGAACAATGACCATAGCCACGTTCTTTCCTTTGTATGAAGTCATCTAGAGACTGCATTATTGACTCGCGACGAAATTTGTGTGTTCCACCGTCTACAGGAAGCTTCAAGGATTGCAGTAAACTGAAAACTGCGCATCGGAAGCAGCCATGGTGACTCCCAGGAGGACATACGTACAGTGGCCATAGCAACGTTAGCCGCTTTGTTAGAAGTCATCTGGAGACTGCATTATTGACTCGCGACGAAATTTGTGTGTTCCATCGTCTACAGGAAGCTTCACGGAATGCAGTAAACTGAAAACTGCGCATCGGAAGCAACCTAGGTGACACCCAGGAGGAGTTCCGTACAGTGGCCATAGCGACCTTACCCGCGTTGTGAGAAGTCATCTGGAGACTGCATTATTGACTCGCGACGCAATTTATGTGTTCCATCGTCTACAGGAAGCTTCAAGGAATACAGTAAACTGAAAACTGCGTATCGGAAGCAACCAAGGTGACTCCCAGGTGAACTTCCGAACGGTGACCATAGCCACTGAAGTTCCTTTGTATGAAGTCATCTGGAGACTGCATTATTGACTTGCGACGCCATTTGTGTGTTCCACCATCTACAGGAAGCTTCAAGGAATGCAGCAAACTGAAAACTGCGCATCGGAGCAACCAAGGTGAGTCCCAGAAGGACTCCCGTACAGTGGCCATAGCAACGTTAGCTACTTTGTGAGAAGTCATCTGGAGACTGCATTATTGACTCGCGACACAATTTGTGTGTTCCATCGTCTACAGGAAGCTTCAAAGAATGCAGTAAACTGAAAACTGCGCATCGGAAGCAACCAAGGTGACTCCCAGAAGGACACATCTACAGTGGCCTTAGCAACGTTAGGCGCTTTGTGAGAAGTCATGTGGAGACTACATTATTGACTCGCGTCGCAATTTTTGCGTTCCATCGTATACAGGAAGCTGCAAGGAAAGCAGTAAACTGAAAACTGCGCATCGGAAGCAACCTAGGTGACACCCAGGAGGAGTTCCGTACATTGGCCATAGCGACTTTACCCGCTTTGTTAGAAGTCATCTGGAGACTGCATTATTGACTCGCGACGCAATTTGTGTGTTCCATCGCTACAGGAAGCTTCAAGGAATGCAGTAAACTGAAAACTGCACATCGGAAGCAACCAAGGTGACTCCCAGGTGGACTTCCAAACGGTGACTATAGCTACGTTAGTTCCTTTGTTAGAAGTCATCTGGAGACTGCATTATTGTCTCGCGACGCAATTTGTGTGACCCATCGACTACAGGAAGCTTCAAGAAATTCAGTAAATTGAAAACTGCGCATCGGAAGCAATTAAGGTGACTCCCTGGAGGACTTCCGAAAGGTGACCATAGCCACTTTAGCTTCGTTGTAAGAAGTCATCTGGAAACTGCATGACTGACTTGCGACGCCATTTGTGCGTTCCATCGTCTACAGGAAGCTTAAAGGAATGCAGTAAACTGAAAATTGCGCTTTGGAAGCAACCAAGGTTACTCCCAGGAGGACGTCCGAACGGTTACTATAGAAAATTAGTTCTTTTGTAAGAATTCACCTGGAGCCTGCATTATTTACTCGCGAAGCCATGTGTGTGTTCCATCGCTACAGGAAGCTTCAAGGAATGCAGTAAACTGAAAACTGCGCATCGGAAGCAACCTAGGTGACGCCCAGGAGGAGTTCCGTACAGTGGCCATAGCGACTTTACCCGCTTTGTGAGGTGTCATCTGGAGACAGCATTATTGACTCGCGACGCAATTTGTGTGTTCCATCGTCTACAAGAAGCTTCAAGGAATAAAGTAAACTGAAAACTGCACATAGGAAGGAACTAAGGTGACTCCCAGGAAGACTTCCGAACAATGACCATAGCCACGTTCTTTCCTTTGTATGAAGTCATCTAGAGACTGCATTATTGACTCGCGACGCCATTTGTGTGTACCACCGTCTACAGGAAGCTTCAAGGATTGCAGTAAACTGAAAACTGCGCATCGGAAGCAACCAAGGTGACTCCCAGGAGGATATACGTACAGTGGCCATAGCAACGTTAGCCACTTTGTTAGAAGTCATCTGGAGACTGCATTATTGACTCGCGACGCAATTAGTGTGTTCCATCGTCTACAGGAAGCTTCAGGGAATGCAGTAAACTGAAAACTGCGCATCGGAGCAACCAAGGTGAGTCCCAGAAGGACTCCCATACAGTGGCCATAGCGACGTTAGCTACTTTGTGAGAAGTCATCTGGAGACTGCATTATTGACTCGCGACGCAATTTGTGTGTTCCATCGTCTACAGGAAGCTTCAAAGAATGCAGTAAACTGAAAACTGCGCATCGGAAGCATCCAAGGTGACTCCCTGGAGGACTTCTCAACGGTGACCATAGCAACGTTAATTCCGTTGTAAGAAGTCATCTGGAGACTGCATGACTGACTCGCGACGCCATTTGTGTGATCCATCGTCTACAGGAAGCTTCAAGGAATGCAGTAAACTGAAAATTGCGCTATGGAAGCAACCAAGGTTACTCCCAGGAGGACTTCCGAACGGTTACTATTGCCAAATTAGTTCTTTTGTAAGAAGTCACCTGGAGACTGCACTATTGATTCGCGACGCAATTTGTGTGTCCCATCGTCTACAGGAGGCTTCAAGGAATGCAGGAATCTGAAAACTGCGCATCGGAGGACACCAAGGTGACTCCCACGAGGACTTCCGAACGGTGACCATAGCCACTTTAGTTCCGTTGTAAGAAGTCATCTGGAGACTGCATTATTGACTCGCGACGCAATTTGGGTGTTCCATCATCTACAGGAAGCTTCAAGGAATACAGTAAACTGAAAACTGCGCGTCCGAAGCAACTACGGTGACTCCCCGGAGGACTTCCGAACAATGACCATAGCCACGTTCTTTCCTTTGTATGAAGTCATGTGGAGACTGCATTATTGACTCGCGACGCAATTTGTGTGTTCCATCGTCTACAGGAAGTTTCACGGAATGCAGTAAACTGAAAACTGCGCATCGGAATGCAACCTAGGTGACACACAGGATGAGTTCCGTACAGTGGCCATAGCGACCTTACCCGCTTTGTGAGAAGTCATCTGGAGACTGCATTATTGCCTCGCGACGCAATTTGTGTGTTCCATCATCTACAGGAAGCTTCAAGGAATACAGTAAACTGAAAATTGCGCATCGGAAGCAACCAAGGTGACTCGCAGGTGAACTTCCGAACGGTGACCATAGCCACTGAAGTTCCTTTGTATGAAGTCATCTGGAGATTGCATTATTGACTCGCGACGCCATTTGTGTGTTCCATCGTCTACAGGAAGCTTCAAGGAATGCAGTAAACTGAAAACTGCGCTTTGGAAGCAACAAGGGCGACTCCCAGGAGGACTTACGAACGGTTACAATAGCCACTTAAGTTCCTTTGTAAGAAGTCATCTGGAGACCGCATTATTGATTCGGGACGCAATTTGTGTGTTCCATCGTCTACAGGAAGCTTCAAGGAATACAGTAAACTGAAAACTGCGCATCCGAAGCAACTAAGGTGACGCCCAGGAGGACTTCCGGACAAAGACCATAGCCACGTTCTTTCCATTGTATGAAGTCATCTGGAAACTGCATTATTGAGTCGCGACGCCACTTGTGTGTTCCACCATCTACAGGAAGCTTCAAGGAATGCAGTAAACTGAAAACTGCACATCGGAAGCAACCAAGGAGATTCCCAGGAGGACTTCCGAACGGTAACCATAGCCACTGAAGTTCCTTTGTAAGAAGTCATCTGGAGACTGCATTATTGACTCGCGACTGAATTTGTGTGTTCCATCGCTACAGGAAGCTTCAAGGAATGCAGTAAACTGAAAACTGCGCATCGGAAGCAACCAAAGTGACTCCCAGGAGGACTTCCAAACGGTGACTATAGCCACGTTATGTCCTTTGTTAGAAGTCATCTGGAGACTGCATTATTGTCTCGCGACGCAATTTGTGTGATCCATCGACTACAGGAAGCTTCAAGGAATGCAGTAAACTGAAAACTGCGCATCGGAAGCAATCAAGGTGACTCCTAGGAGGACTTCTGAACGGTGACCATAGCCACTTTAGATCTGTTGTAAGAAGTCCTCTGGAGACTGCATTATTGACTCGCGACGCCATTTGTGTGTTCCAATGTCTACAGGAAGCTTCGGGGAATGCAGTAAACTGAAAACTGCGAATCAGAAACAACCAAGGTGACCCCCAAGAGGACTTCCTAACGGTGACCATAGCCACTTTAGGTCCTTTGTAAGAAGTCATCTGGAGACTGCGTTAGTCACTCGCGATGCAATTTGTGTGTTCCATCGTCCACAGGAAGCTTCAAGGATTGCAGTAAACTGAAAACTGCGCATCGGAAGCAACCAAGGCCACTCCCAGGAGGACTTTGAACGATGACCATTGCCACTTTAGTTTCGTTGTAGGAAGTCATCTGGAGACTGCATTATCGACTCGCGACGCAATTTGTGTGTTCCATCGTCTACAGGAACCTTCGAGGAATGCAGTAAACTGAGAGCTACGATTCGGATGCAAACAAGATGGCTCCCAGGAGCACTTCCGGACGGTGACCATAGCAACTTTAGTTCCTTTGTAAGAAGTCTTCTGGAGACTGCATTATTGAATCGCGACGCAATTTGTGTGTTCCGTCGTCTAACGGAAGCTTCGAGGATGCAGTAAACTGAAAACTGCGCATCGGAAGCAACCAAGGTGACTCCCAAGAGAAATCCGAACGATGACCATAGCAACTTTAGTTATTTGTAAGAAGTCATCTGGAGACTGCATTATTGAATCGCGACGCAATTTGTGTGTTCCGTCGTCTAACGGAAGCTTCGAGGATGCAGTAAACTGAAAACTGCGCATCGGAAGCAAACAAGGTGACTCAAAGGAGAAATCCGAACGATGACCATACCCACTTTAGTTCTTTGGTAAGAAGTCATCTGGAGACTGCATTATTGACTCGCGATGCAATTTGTGTGTTCCATCGTCTTCAGGAAGCTTCAAGGAATGCAGTAAACTGAAAGCTGCGCATCTGAAGACACCAAGATGTCTGCCAGGAGGACCTCCGATCGGTGACCATAGCCACATTAGTTCCTTTGTAAAAAGTCATCTGGAGACTCCATTCTCGTATCGCGGCGAAATTTGTGTGTTCCGTCGTCTACACGAAGCTTCAAGGAATGCAGTAAACTGAAAACTGCACATCGGAAGCAACCAAGGAGATTCCCAGGAGGACTTCCGAACGGTGACCATAGCCACTGAAGTTCCTTTGTAAGAAGTCATCTGGAGACTGCATTATTGACTCGCGACTGAATTTGTGTGTTCCATCGCTACAGGAAGCTTCAAGGAATGCAGTAAACTGAAAACTGCGCATCGGAAGCAACCAAAGTGACTCCCAGGAGGACTTCCAAACGGTGACTATAGCCACGTTATGTCCTTTGTTAGAAGTCATCTGGAGACTGCATTATTGTCTCGCGACGCAATTTGTGTGATCCATCGACTACAGGAAGCTTCAAGGAATGCAGTAAACTGAAAACTGCGCATCGGAAGCAATCAAGGTGACTCCTAGGAGGACTTCTGAACGGTGACCCTAGCCACTTTAGATCTGTTGTAAGAAGTCCTCTGGAGACTGCATTATTGACTCGCGACGCCATTTGTGTGTTCCAACGTCTACAGGAAGCTTCGAGGAATGCAGTAAACTGAAAACTGCGAATCAGAAACAACCAAGGTGACCCCCAAGAGGACTTCCTAACGGTGACCATAGCCACTTTAGGTCCTTTGTAAGAAGTCATCTGGAGACTGCGTTAGTCACTCGCGATGCAATTTGTGTGTTCCATCGTCCACAGGCAGCTTCAAGGATTGCAGTAAACTGAAAACTGCGCATCGGAAGCAACCAAGGCCACTCCCAGGAAGACTTTGAACGATGACCATTGCCACTTTAGTTTCGTTGTAGGAAGTCATCTGGAGACTGCATTATCGACTCGCGACGCAATTTGTGTGTTCCATCGTCTACAGGAACCTTCGAGGAATGCAGTAAACTGAGAGCTACGATTCGGATGCAAACAAGATGGCTCCCAGGAGCACTTCCGGACGGTGACCATAGCAACTTTAGTTCCTTTGTAAGAAGTCTTCTGGAGACTGCATTATTGAATCGCGACGCAATTTGTGTGTTCCGTCGTCTAACGGCAGCTTCGAGGATGCAGTAAACTGAAAACTGCGCATCGGAAGCAACCAAGGTGACTCCCAAGAGAAATCCGAACGATGACCATAGCAACTTTAGTTATTTGTAAGAAGTCATCTGGAGACTGCATTATTGAATCGCGACGCAATTTGTGTGTTCCGTCGTCTAACGGAAGCTTCGAGGATGCAGTAAACTGAAAACTGCGCATCGGAAGCAAACAAGGTGACTCAAAGGAGAAATCCGAACGATGACCATAGCCACTTTAGTTCTTTGGTAAGAAGTCATCTGGAGACTGCATTATTGACTCGCGATGCAATTTGTGTGTTCCATCGTCTTCAGGAAGCTTCAAGGAATGCAGTAAACTGAAAGCTGCGCATCTGAAGACACCAAGATGTCTGCCAGGAGGACCTCCGATCGGTGACCATAGCCACATTAGTTCCTTTGTAAAAAGTCATCTGGAGACTGCATTCTTGTATCGCGGCGAAATTTGTGTGTTCCATCGTCTACACGAAGCTTCAAGGAATGCAGTAAACTGAAAACTGCGCATCGGAAGCAACTAATGTGACTGCCACGAGGACTTCCGAACGGTGACCATAGACACTTTAGTTCCTTTGTAAGAAGTCATCTGGAGACTGCATTATTGACTCGCGACGCAATTAGTGTGTTCCAACGTCTACATGAAGCTTCAAGGAATGCAGTAAACTGACAACTGCGCATCTGAAGCAACCAAGGTGATTCCCAGGAGAGCTTCCGAACGATGACCATAGCCACTTTAGTTCTTTTGTAAGAAGTCATCTTGAGACCGCATTATTGACTCGCGATGCAATTTGAGTGTTCCATCGTCTACAGGAAGCTTCAAGGAATGCAGTAAACGGAAAACTGCGCATCAGAAGCAACGAAGGTGACTCTCAGGAAGACTTCTGAACGGTGACCATTGCCACTTTAGTTCCTCTGTAAGAAGTCATCTGGAGATTGCATTATTGACTCGCGACGTAATTTGTGTGTTCCATCGTCTACAGGAAGCTTCAAGGAATACAGTAAACTGAAAACTGCGCATCGGAAGCAACCAAGGTGACTCCCAGGAGGACATACGTACAGCTGCCATAGCGACGTTAGCCGCTTTGTGGGAAGTCATCTGGAGACTGCATTATTGACTCGCGACGCAATTTGTGTGTTCCATCGTCTACAGGAAGCTTCAAGGAATGCAGTAAACGGAAAACTGCGCATCGGAAGCAACCTAGGTGACACCCAGGAGGAGTTCCGTACAGTGGCCATAGCGACTTTACCCGCTTTGTGAGAAGTCATCTGGAGACTGTATTATTGACTCGCGAAGCAAATTTGTTTGTTCCTTCGTCTACAATAAGCTTCAAGGAATGCAGTGACCTTAAAACTGCGCTTTGGAAGCAACCAAGGTGTCTCCCAGGAGGACTTCCAAACGGAGACTATTGCCACTTTAGTTCCTTTGTAAGAAGTTATCTGGAGACTGCATTATTGATCCGCGACGCAATTTGTGTGTTCCATCGTCTACAGGAAGCTTCAAGAAATGCAGTAAACTGAAAACTGCGCATCGGAAGCCAACAAGGTGACTCCCAGGAGGTCTTCCGGACGGTGACCATAGCCACATTAAATCCGTAGTAAGAAGTCATCTGGAGACTGCATTATTGGCCCGCGACGCGATTTGCGTGTTCCATCATCTACAGGAAGCTTCAAGGAATGCAGTAAACTGAAAACTGCTCATCGGAAGCAACCAAGGTGACTCCTAGGAGGATTTCCGTGCAGTGGCCATGACGACTTTAGCCGGTTCCTTAGAAGTCATCTGGAGACTCCATTATTGACTCGCGGCGCTATTTGTGTGTTCCATCGTCAACAGGAACCTTCAAGGAATGCAGTAAACTGAAAACTATGCATCGGAAGCAACCAAGGTGACTCCCAGTAGGACTTCCGAACGGTGACCATAGACACTTTAGATCCTTTGTAAGAAGTCATCTGGAGACGGCATTCTTGACTCGCGACGCAATTTGTGTGTTCCATCGTCTACAGGAAGATTCAAGGAATGTTGTAAACTGAAAACTGCGCATCGGAAGCAACTAAGGTGACTCCCAGTAGGACTTCCGTACACTGGCCATAGCGACGTTAGCCGCTTTGTGAGATGTCATCTGGAGACTGTATTATTGTCTTGCGACGCAATTTGTGTGTTCCATCGTATACAGGAAGTTTCAAGGAATGCAGTAAACTGAAAACACCGCATCGGAAGCAACCAAGGTGACTCCCAGGAGGACTTCCGAACGGTGACCACAGCCACTTTAGTTCCTTTACATGAAGTCATCTGGAGACTGCATTATTGACTCGCGACGAAATTTGTGTGTTCTATCGTCTAAAGGAAGCTTCAAGGAATGCAGTAAAATGAAAACTGCGCATCGGATGCAATCAAGGTGACTCCCAGGAGGACTTCCGAACGGTGACCATAGCCACTTTCGTTCCATTGTAAGAAGTCAACAGGAGACTGCATTATTCACTCGCGACGAAATTTGTGTGTTCCATCGTCTACAGGAAGCTTCAAGGGATGCAGTTAACTGAAAACTGAGCATCGGAAGCAACCGAGGTGACTCCCAGGAGGACTTCCGAACGGTGACCATAGCCACTTGAGTTCCTTTGTAAGAAGTCATCTGGAGACTGCATTATTGTCTCGCGACGCAATTTGTGTGTTCCATCGTGTATTGGAAGCTTCAAGGAATGCAGTAAACTGAAAACTGCGCATCGGAAGCAACCAAAGTGACTCCCAAGAGGACTTACGAACGGTGACCATAGCCACTTTAGTTCCTTTGTAAGAAGTCATCTGGTGACTGCATTATTGAATCGCGACGCAGTTTGTGTGTTCCATGGTCTACAGGAAGCTTCAAGGAATGCAGTAAACTGAAAACTGCGCATCGGAAGCAACCGTGGTGACTCCCAGGAGTACTACCGAACGGTGACCATAGCCACTTTAGTTCCTTTGTAAGAAGTCATCTGGAGACTGCATTATTGACTCGTGACGCAATTTGTGTGTTCCATCGTCTACAGAATGCTTCAAGGACTGCAGTAAACTGAAAACTGCGCATAGGAAGCAACCAAGGTGACTGCCAGGAGGACTTCTGTACAGTGGCCATAGCGACGTTAGCCGCTTTGTGAGAAGTCATCTGGAGACTGCATTATAGACTCGCGACGCAATTTGTGTGTTCCATCGTCTACAGGAAGCTTCAAGGAATGCAGTAAACTGAGAACTGCGCATCGGAAGCAAACATGGTGACTTCCAGGAGGACTTCCGTACAGTGGCCATAGCGACGTTAGCCGCTTTGTGAGAAGTCATCTGGAGACTGCATTATTGACTCGCGACGCAATTCGTGTGTTCCATCGTCTACAGGAAGCTTCAAGGAATTCAGTAAACTGAAAACTGTGCATCGGCTCCAACCAAGGTGAATCCCAGGAGGACTTCCGTACAGTGGCCATAGCGACTTTAGCCGCTTAGTGAGAAGTCATCTGGAGACTGCATTATTGACTAGTGACGCAATTTGTGCGTTCCATGGTCTACAGGAAGCTTCAGGGACTGCAGTAAACAGAAAACTGCGCATCGGAAGCAACCAAGGTGACTCCCAGGAGGACTTCTGCACGGTGACAAAAGTCACTTCAGTTCCTTAGTAAGAAGTCATCTGTCGACTGTATTATTGTCTCGCGACGCAATTTGCGTGTTCCATATTCTACAGGAAGCTTCAAGGAATGCAGTAAACTGAAAACTGCGCATCGGAAACAACCTAGGTGACTCCCAGGAGGACTTCCGAACGGTGACCATAGCCACTTTAGTTCCATTGTAAGACGTCATCTGGGGACAGCGTTATTGACTCGCGACGCAATTTGGGTGTTCCATCGTCTACAGGAAGCTTCAAGGCATGCAGTAAACTGAAAACTGCGCATCGGAATCAACCAAGGTGACTCCCAGGCGGACTTCCGAACGGTGACCATCGCCACTTTAGTTCCTTTTTAAGAAGTCTTCTGGAGACTGCATTATAGATTCGCGACGAAATTTGTGTGTTCCATCGTCTACAGGAAGCTTCAAGGAATGCAGTAAACTGAAAACTGCGCATCGGAAGCAATCAAGGTGACTCCCTGGAGGACATATGAACGGTGAACTTAGCCACGTTCGTTGCTTTGTATCTAGTCATCTGGAGACTGCATTATTGATCAGCGACGCCATTTGTGTGTTCCACCGTCTACAGGATGCTTCAAGAAATGCAGTAACCTGAAAACTCCGCATCGGAAGCAACAAAGGTGACTCCCAGGAGGACTTCCGAACGGTGACCATAACCACTTTAGTTCCTTTGTAAGAAGTCATCTGGAGACTGCACTATTGACTCGCGACGCAATTTGTGTGTTCCATCGTCTACAGGAAGCTTCAGAGAATGCTGTAAACTGAAAACTGGGCATCGGAAGCAACCAAGGTGACTCCCAGGAGGACCTCCGTACAGTAGCCATAGCGACGTTATCCGCTTTGTGAGAAGTCATCTAAAGACTGCATTATTGACTCTCGACGCAATTTGTGTGTTCCATCGTCTACAGGAAGCTTCAAGGAATCCAGGAAACTTAAAACTGCGAATCGGAAGCAACCAAGGTGACTCCCAGGAGTACTTCCGTACAGTGGCCATAGCGACTTTAGCCGCTTTGTGAGAAGTAATCTGGAGACTGCATTATTGACTAGTGACGCAATTTGTGCGTTCCATGGTCTACAGGAAGCTTCAAGGAATGCAGTAAACTGAAAACTGCGAATCGGAATCAACCAAGGTGGCTCACAGGAGGACATCCGTACAGTGGCCATAGCGACTTTAGCCGCTTTGTGAGAAGTCATCTGGAGACTGCATTATAGACTCGCGACGTAATTTGTATGTTCCTTCGTCTACAGGAAGCTTCAAGGAATGCAGTAAACTGAAAACTGCGCATCGGAAGCAATCAAGGTGACTCCCTGGAGCACATCCGAACGGTGACCATAGCCACGTTCGTTCCTTTGTATGTAGTCATCTGGAGACTGCATTATTGACCAGCGACCCCATTTGTGTGTTCCACCGTCTACAGGATGCTTCAAGAAATGCAGTAACCTGAAAACTCCGCATCGGAAGCAACCAAGGTGACTCCCAGGAGGACTTCCGAACGGTGACCATAACCACTTTAGTTCCTTTGTAAGAAGTCATCTGGAGACTGCACTATTGACTCGCGACGCAATTTGTGTGTTCCATCGTCTACAGGAAGCTTCAGGGAATGCAGTAAACTGAAAACTGAGCATCGGAAGCAACCAAGGTGACTCCCAGGGGGACTTCCGAGCGGTGACCATAGCCACTTTAGTTCGTTTGTAAGAAGTCATCTGGAGACTGCATTATTGACTCGCGACGCAATTTTTGTGTTCCATCGTCTACAGGAAGCTTCAAGGAATACAGTAAACTGAAAACTGCTCATCGGAAGCAACCAAGGTGACTCCCAGGAGGACCTCCGTACAGTGGCCATAGCGACGTTATCCACTTTGTGAGAAGTCATCTGGAGACTGCCTTATTGACTCGCACCGCTATTTGTGTGTTCCATCGCCTACAGGAAGCTTCAAGGAATGCAGTAAACTGAAAACTGCGAATCGGAAGCAAACAAGTTGACTCCCAGGAGGGCTCCCGAATAGTGGCTATAGCGACTCTAGCCGCTTTGTGAGAAGTCATCTGGGGACTGCATCATTGACTCGCGACGCCATTTGCGTTTTCCATCATCTACAGGAAGCTTCAAGGAATGCAGTAAACTGAAAACTGCGCATCGGAAGCAGCCAAGGAGACTCCCAGGAGGACTTCCGAACGGTGAACATAGCGACTTTGGTTCCTTTGTATGAAGTCATCTGGAGACTGCATTATTGACTCTCGACACTATTTGTGTGTTCCATCGTCTACAGGAAGCTTCAACGAATGTAGTGATCTGAAAACTGCGCATCGGAAGCAAATATGGTGACTCCCAAGAGGACTTCCGAACGGTGACCTTAGCCACGTTACCTCCTTCGTATGAAGTCATCTGGAGACTACATTATTGACTCGTGACGCAATTTGTGTGCTCCACCGTCTACTGGATGCTTCAAGGAATGCAGTAAACTGAAAACTGCGCATCGGAAGCAGCCAAGGTGATTCCCAGGAGGACATCCGAACAGTGACCATTGCCACTTTAGTTCCTTTGTAAGAAGTCATCTGGAGACTGCATTATTGACTCGCGACGCTATTTGTGTGATCCATCGTCTATAGGAAGCTTCAAGGAATACAGTAAACTGAAAACTGCACATCGGAAGCAACCAAGGTGACTCCCAGGAGGACTTCCGAATTGTGGCTATAGCGACTTTAGCCGCTTTGTGAGAAGTCATCTGGAGACTGCATCATTGACTCGCGACACCATTTGTGTGTTCCATCGTCTACAAGAAGCTTCAAGGAATGCAGTAAACTGAAAACCGCGCATCGGAAGCAACCAAGGAGACTCCCTGGAGGACTTCCGAACGGTGACCATAGCCACGTTACTTCCTTCGTATGAAGTCATCTGGAGACTACATTATTGACTCGTGACGCAATTTGTGTGTTCCACCGTCTACATGAAGCCTCAAGGAATGCAGTAAACTGAAAACTGCGCATCTGAAGTAGTCAAGGTGACTCCCAGGAGGACATCCGAATAGTGACTATAGCCACTTTAGTTCCTTTGTAAGAAGTCATCTGGAGACTGCATTATTGACTCGCGACGTTATTTGTGTGTTCCATCGTCTACATGAAGCTTCAAGGAATGCAGTAACCTAAAAACTGCGCATCGTAAGCAACCAAAGTGACTCTTAGGAGGACTTAAGAACGGTGACCATAGACACTTTAGTTCCTTTGTAAGAAGTCATCTGGAGACTGCATCATTGACTCGCGACGCAAGTTGTGTGTTACATCGACTACAGGAAGCATCAAGGAATGCAGTAAACTGAAAACTGCGCTTCGGAAGCAACCAAGGTGACTCCCAGGAGAACTTCTGAATAGTGGCTATAGCTACTTTAGCCGCATTGTGAGAAGTCATCTGGAGACTGCATCATTGACTCGCGACGCCATTTGTGTGTTCCATCGTCTACAGGAAGCTTCAAGGAATGCAGTAAACCGAAAACTACGCATCGGAAGCAACCAAGGAGACTCCCAGGAGGACTTCCGAACGGTGAACATAGCGACTTTAGTTCCTTTGTATGAAGTCATCTGGAGACTGCATTATTGACTTGCGACGCAATTTGTGTGTTCCATCGTCTACAGGAAGCTTCAACGAATGTAGTGAACTGAAAACTGCGCATCGGAAGCAGATAAGGTGACTCCCAGGAGGACTCCCGAACGGTGACCATAGCCACGTTACTTCCTTCGTATGAAGTCATCTGGAGACTACATTATTGAATCGTGACGCAATTTGTGTGTTCCACCGTCTACAGGAAGCCTCAGGGAATGCAGTAAACTGAAAACTGCGCATCGGAAGCAGCCAAGGTGACTCCCAGGAACAAAACCGCGCAGTGACTATAGCCACTTTAGTTACTTTGTAAGAAGTCATCTGGAGACTGCACTATTGACTCGCGACACAATTTGTGAGTTCCATCGTCTACAGGAAGCTTCAAGGAATACAGTAGACTGAAAACTGCGCATTGGAAGAAACCAAGGTGACTCCCCGGAGGACTTCCGTACAGTGGCCATAGCAACGTTAGCCGCTTCGGAGAAGTCATCTGTAGACTGCATTTTTGACTCGCGACGCAATTTGTGTGTTCCATCGTCTACAGGAAGCTTCAAGGAATTCAGTAAACTGAAAACTGCGCATCGGAAGCAACAAAGGTGACTCCCAGCAGTACTTCCGAACGGTGACAAGAGCCACTTAAGTTCCATTGTAAGATGTCATCTGGAGACGGCATTATTGACTCAAGACGCATTTTGTGTGTTCCTTCGTCTACGGGAAGCTTCAAGGAATGCAGTAAACTGAAAACTGCGCATCGGAAGCAACCAAGGTGACTCCCAGGAGGACTTCCGAACGGTGACCACAGCCACTTTAGTTCCTTTGTATGAAGTGATCTGGAGACTGCATTATTGCCTCGTGACGCAATTTGAGTGTTCCATCGTCTACAGGAAGCTTCAAGGAATGCAGTAAACTGAAAACTGTGCATCGGAGGCAACCAAGGTGACTCCGAGGAGGTCTTCCAAACGGTGACCATAGCCACTTTAGTTCCTTTGTAAGAATTCATCTATTGTCTGCGTTATTGACTCGCGACGCAATTTGTGTGTTTCATCGTCTACAGGAAGCTTCCTGGAATGCAGTAAACTAAAAACTGCGCAACGGAAGCAACCAAGGTGACTCCCAGGAGGTCTTCCGAGCAGTGGCCATAGCGACGTTAGCCGCATTGTGAAAAGTCATCTGGAGACTGCATTATTGACTCGCGACGCAATTTGTGTGTTCCATCCTCTACAGGAAGCTTCAAGGAATGCAGTATACTGAAAACTGCGCTTCGGAAGCAACCAGGGTGACTCCCAGGAGGACTTCCGAACGGTGACCATAGCCACTTTAGTTCCGTTGTGAGAAGTCATCAGGAGACTGCATTATTGACTCGCGACGCAACTTGTATGTTCCATTGTCTACAGGAAGTTTAATGAATACAGTAAACTGAAAACTGCGCATCGGGAGCAACCAAGGTGACTCCCAGGAGGACTTCCGAACGGTGACCATAGCCACTTTAGTTCCTTTGTAAGAAGTCATCTGGAGACTGCATTATTGACTCGCGACGCAATTTGTGTGGTCCATCGTCTACAGGAAGCTTCAAGGAATACAGTTAACTGAAAACTGCGCATTGGAAGCAACCAAGGTGACTCCCAGGAGGACTTCCGGACAGTGGCCATAGCGACGTTAGCCGCTTTGTGCGAAGTCATCTGGAGACTGCATTATTGACTCGCGACGCAATTTGTGTGTTCCATCGTCTACAGGAAGCTTCAAGGAATGCAGTAAACTGAAAACTGCGCATCGGTAGCAACCAAGGTGACTCCCAGGAGGATTTCCGAACGGTGACCATAGCCACTTTAGTTCCGTTGTAAGAAGTCATCTGGAGACTGCATTTTTGACTCGCGACGCAATTTGTGTTCCATCGTCTACAGGAAGCTTCAAGGAATCCAATAAACTGAAAACTGCGCATCGGAAGCAACCAAGGTGACGCCCAGGAGGACTTCCGAACAGTGACCATAGCGACTTTAGTTCCTTTGTATTAAGTCATCTGGAGACTGCATTATTGACTCGCGACGCAATTTGTGAGTTCCATCGCCTACAGGAAGCTTCAACGAATGCAGTAAACTGAAAACTGTGAATCGGAAGCAAACAAGTTGACTCCCAGGAGGACTTCCGAATAGTGGCTATAGCGACTTTAGCCGCTTTGTGAGAAGTCATCTGGAGACTGCATCATTGACTCGCGACACCATTTGTGTGTTCCATCGTCTACAAGAAGCTACAAGGAATGCAGTAAACTGAAAACCGCGCATCGGAAGCAACCTAGGAGGCTCCCTGGAGGACTTCCGAACGGTGACCATAGCCACGTTACTTCCTTCGTATGAAGTCATCTGGAGACTACATTATTGACTCGTGACGCAATTTGTGAGTTCCATCGTCAACAGGAAGCTTCAAGGAAACAGTAGACTGAAAACTGCGCATTGGAAGAAACCAAGGTGACTCCCAGGAGGACTTCCGAATAGTGGCTATTGCGACTTTAGCGGCTTTGTGAGAAGTCACCTGGAGACTGCATTATTGACCCGCGACGCAATTTGTGTGTTCCATCGTCTACATGAAGCTTCAAGGAATGCAGTAACGTAAAAACTGCGCATCGTAAGCAACCAGAGTGACTCTTAGGAGGACTTAAGAACGGTGACCATAGACATTTTAGTTCCTTTGTAAGAAGTCATCTGGAGACTGCATCATTGACTCGCGACGCAAGTTGTGTGTTACATCGACTACAGGAAGCTTCAAGGAATGCAGTAAAGTGAAAACTGCGCTTCGGAAGCAACCAAGGTGACTCCCAGGAGAACTTCCGAATAGTGGCTATAGCTACTTTAGCCGCATTGTGAGAAGTCATCTGGAGACTGCATCATTGACTCGCGACGCCATTTGTGTGTTCCATCGTCTACAGGAAGCTTCAAGGAATGCAGTAAACCGAAAACTACGCATCGGTGAGCAACCAAGGAGACTCCCAGGAGGACTTCCGAACGGTGAACATAGCGACTTTAGATCCTTTGTATGAAGTCATCTGGAGACTGCATTATTGACTTGCGACGCAATTTGTGTGTTCCTTCGTCAACGGGAAGCTTCAACGAATGTAGTGAACTGAAAACTGCGCATCGGAAGCAGATAAGGTGACTCCCAGGAGGACTTCCGAACGGTGACCATAGCCACGTTACTTCCTTCGTATGATGTCATCTGGAGACTACATTATTGAATCGTGACGCAATTTGTGTGTTCCACTTTCTACAGGAAGCCTCAGGGAATGCAGTAAACTGAAAACTGCGCATCGGAAGCAGCCAAGGTGACTCCCAGGAACACAACCGAGCAGTGACTATAGCCACTTTAGTTACTTTGTAAGAAGTCATCTGGAGACTGCATTATTGACTCGCGACGCAATTTGTGAGTTCTATCGTCTACAGGAAGCTTCAAGGAATACAGTAGACTGAAAACTGCGCATTGGAAGAAACCAAGGTGACTCCCCGGAGGACTTCCGTACAGTGGCCATAGCGACGTTAGCCGCTTGGGAGAAGTCATCTGGAGACTGCATTTTTGACTCGCGACGCAATTTGTGTGTTCCATCGTCTACAGGAAGCTTCAAGGAATACAGTAAACTGAAAACTGCGCATCGGAAGCAACAAAGGTGACTCCCAGCAGTACTTCCGAACGGTGACAATAGCCACTTAAGTTCCCTTGTAAGATGTCACCTGGAGACGGCATTATTGACTCAAGACGCATTTTGTGTGTTCCTTCGTCAACGGAAAGCTTCAAGGAATGCAGTAAACTGAAAACTGCGCATCGGAACCGACCAAGGTGACTCCCAGGAGGACTTCCGAACGCTGACCACAGCCACTTTAGTTCCTTTGTATGAAGTGATCTGGAGACTGCATTATTGCCTCGTGACGCAATTTGAGTGTTCCATCGTCTACAGGAAGCTTCAAGGAATGCAGTAAACTAAAAACTGCACAACGGAAGCAACCAAGGTGACTCCCAGGAGGTCTTCCGAGCAGCGGCCATTCCCACTTTAGTTCCTTTGTTAGAAGTCATCTGGAGACTGCATTATTGACTCGCGACGCATTTTGTGTGTTCCATCGTCTGCAGGAAGCTTCAAGGAATGCAGTAAACTGAAAACTGCGCTCCGGAAGCAAACAAGGTGACTCCCAGGAGGACTTCCGTACGGTGACCATAGCCACTTTAGTTCCTATGTATGACGTGATCTGGAGACTGCTTTATTGGCTCCCGACGCAATTTGCGTGTTCCATCGCCTACAGGAAGCTTCAAAGAATGCAGTAAACTGAAAACTGGGCATCGGAAGCAGCCAAGGTGACTCCCAGGAGGACTTCCGAACGGGGACAATAGCCGGTTTAGTTCCTTTGTAAGAAGTCATCTGGAGACTGCGTTATTGACTTGCGACGCAATTTGTGTGTTCCATCGCCTACAGGAAGCTTCAAGGAATACAGTAAACTGAAAACTGCGCATCGGAAGCAATCAAGGTGAGTCCCAGGAGGAGTTCCGTACAGTGGCCATAGCGACGTTAGCCGCATTGTGAAAAGTCATCTGGAGACTGCATTATTGACTCGCGACGCAATTTGTGTGTTCCATCCTCTACAGGAAGCTTCAAGGAATGTAGTAAACTGAAAACTGCGCTTCGGAAGCAACCTAGGTGACTCCCAGGAGGACTTCCGAACGGTGACCATAGCCACTTTAGTTCCTTTGTAAGAAGTCATCTGGAGACTGCATTATTGACTCTGCGACGCAATAAGTGTGTTCCATCGTCTACAGGAAGCTTCAAGGAATGCAGTAAACTGAAAACTGCGCATCGGAAGAAACCAAGGTGACATCCAGGAGGACTTTCGTACAGTGGCCATAGCGAATTTAGCCGCCTTGTGAGAATTTATCTGGAGACTGCATTATTGACTCGCGACGCAATTTGTGTGTTCCATCGTCTACAGGAAGCTTCACGGAATGCAGTAAACTGAAAAGTGCGCATCAGAAGCAACCAAGGTGACTCCCAGGAGGAGTTCCGTACAGTGGCCATAGCGACGCTAGCCGCTTTGTCAGAAGTCATCTGGAGACTGCATTATTGACTCGCGACGCAATTTGTGTGTTCCATCACCTACAGGGAGCTTCAAGGAATGCGATAAACTGAAAACAGCGCATCGGAAGCAACCAAGGTGACTGCCAGGAGGACTTCCGTACAGTGGCCATAGCGACGTTAGCCGCTTTGTGAGAAGTCATCTGGTGACTGCATTATTGACTCGCGACGCAATTTGTGTGTTCCATCGTCTACAGGTAGCTTCAAGGAATGCAGTAAACTGAAAACTGCGCATCGGAAGCAGCCAAGGTGACTCTTAGGAGGACTTCCGTACAGTGGCCATAGCAACGTTAGCCGCTTTGTGAGAAGTCATCTGGTGACTGCATTATTGACTCGCGACGCAATTTGTGTGTTCCATCGACTACAGGAAGCTTCAAGGAATGCAGTAAACTGAAAACTGCGCTTCGGAAGCAACCAAGGTGACTCCCAGGAGAACATCCGAATAGTGGCTATAGCTACTTTAGCCGCATTGTGAGAAGTCATCTGGAGACTGCATCATTGACTCGCGACGCCATTTGTGTGTTCCATCGTCTATAGGAAGCTTCAAGGAATGCAGTAAACCGAAAACTACGCATCGGAAGCAACCAAGGAGACTCCCAGGAGGACTTCCGAACGGTGAACATAGCGACTTTAGTTCCTTTGTATGAAGTCATCTGGAGACTGCATTATTGACTTGTGACGCAATTTGTGTGTTCCATCGTCTACAGGAAGCTTCAAGGAATTCAGTAAACTGAAAACTGCGCATCGGAAGCAACAAAGGTGACTCCCAGCAGCACTTCCGAACGGTGACAATAGCCACTTAAGTTCCTTTGTAAGATGTCATCTGGAGACGGCATTATTGACTCAAGACGCATTTTGTGTGTTCCTTCGTCTACGGGAAGCTTCAAGGAATGCAGTAAACTGAAAACTGCGCATCGGAAGCAACCAAGGTGACTCCCAGGAGGACTTCCGAACGGTGACCACAGCCACTTTAGTTCCTTTGTATGAAGTGATCTGGAGACTGCATTATTGCCTCGTGACGCAATTTGAGTGTTCCATCGTCTACAGGAAGCTTCAAGGAATGCAGTAAACTGAAAACTGTGCATCGGAAGCAACCAAGGTGACTCCCAGGAGGACTTCCAAACGGTGACCATAGCCACTTTAGTTCCTTTGTAAGAATTCATCTGGTGTCTGCGTTATTGACTCGCGACGCAATTTGTGTGTTTCATCGTCTACAGGATGCTTCAAGGAATGCAGTAAACTAAAAACTGTGCAACGGAAGCAACCAAGGTGACTCCCAGGAGGTCTTCCGAGCAGTGACCATGGCCACTTTAGTTCCTTTGTTAGAAGTCATCTGGAGACTGCAATATTGACTCGCGACGCATTTTGTGTGTTCCATCGTCTGCAGGAAGCTTCAAGGAATGCAGTAAACTGAAAACAGCGCATCGGCAGCGACCAAGGTGACTCTTAGGAGGACTTCCGAACGGTGGCCATAGCCACTTTAGTTCCTTTGTAAGAAGTCATCTGGAGACTGCATTATTGACTCGCGACGCAATTTGGGTGTTCCAACGTCTACATGAAGCTTCAAGGAATGCAGTAACTGAAAACTGCGCATCGGAAGCAACAAATGCGGCTCCCCGGAGGACTCCCGAACGGTGACCATAGAAACTTTAGTTCCTTTGTTAGAAGTCATCTGGAGACTGCATTATTGACTCGCGACGCATTTTGTGTGTTCCATCGTCTGCAGGAAGCTTCAAGGAATGCAGTAAACTGAAAACTGCGCTTCGGAAGCAAACAAGGTGACTCCCAGGAGGACTTCCGAACGGTGACCATAGCCACTTTAGTTCCTTTGTAAGAAGTCATCTGGAGACTGCATTATTGACTCGCGACGTTATTTGTGTGTTCCATCGTCTACATGAAGCAACAAGGAATGCAGTAACCTAAAAACTGCGCATCGTAAGCAACCAAAGTGACTCTTAGGAGGACTTAAGAACGGGGACCATAGACATTTTAGTTCCTTTGTAAGAAGTCATCTGGAGACTGCATCATTGACTCGCGACGCAAGTTGTGTGTTACATCGACTACAGGAAGCTTCAAGGAATGCAGTAAACTGAAAACTGCGCTTCGGAAGCAACCAAGGTGACTCCCAGGAGAACTTCCGAATAGTGGCTATAGCTACTTTAGCCCCATTGTGAGAAGTCATCTGGAGACTGCATCATTGACTCGCGACGCCATTTGTGTGTTCCATCGTCTACAGGAAGCTTCAAGGAATGCAGTAAACCGAAAACTACGCATCGGTGAGCAACCAAGGAGACTCCCAGGAGGACTTCCGAACGGTGAACATAGCGACTTTAGTTCCTTTGTATGAAGTCATCTGGAGACTGCATTATTGACTTCCGACGCAATTTGTGTGTTCCATCGTCTACAGGAAGCTTCAACGAATGTAGTGAACTGAAAACTGCGCATCGGAAGCAGATAAGGTGACTCCCAGGAGGACTTCCGAACGGTGACCATAGCCACGTTACTTCCTTCGTATGAAGTCATCTGGAGACTACATTATTGAATCGTGACGCAATTTGTGTGTTCCACCGTCTACAGGAAGCCTCAGGGAATGCAGTAAACTGAAAACTGCGAATCGGAAGCAACCAAGGTGACTCCCAGGAGGACTTCCGAACGGTGACCACAGCCACTTTAGTTCCTTTGTATGAAGTGATCTGGAGACTGCATTATTGCCTCGTGACGCAATTTGAGTGTTCCATCGTCTACAGGAAGCTTCAAGGAATGCAGTAAACTGAAAACTGTGCATCGGAAGCAACCAAGGTGACTCCCAGGAGGACTTCCAAACGGTGACCATAGCCACTTTCGTTCCTTTGTAAGAATTCATCTGGTGTCTGCGTTATTGACTCGCGACGCAATTTGTGTGTTTCATCGTCTACAGGAAGCTTCAAGGAATGCAGTAAACTAAAAACTGCGCAACGGAAGCAACCAAGGTGACTCCCAGGAGGTCTTCCGAGCAGTGACCATAGCCACTTTAGTTCCTTTGTTAGAAGTCATCTGGAGACTGCATTATTGACTCGCGACGCATTTTGTGTGTTCCATCGTCTGCAGGAAGCTTCAAGGAATGCAGTAAACTGAAAACAGCGCATCGGCAGCGACCAAGGTGACTCTTAGGAGGACTTCCGAACGGTGACCATAGCCACTTTCGTTCCTTTGTAAGAAGTCATCTGGAGACTGCATTATTGACTCGCGACGCAATTTGGGTGTTCCAACGTCTACATGAAGCTTCAAGGAATGCAGTAACTGAAAACTGCGCATCGGAAGCAACAAATGCGGCTCCCCGGAGGACTCCCGAACGGTGACCATAGAGACTTTAGTTCCTTTGTTAGAAGTCATCTGGAGACTGCATTATTGACTCGCGACGCATTTTGTGTGTTCCATCGTCTGCAGGAAGCTTCAAGGAATGCAGTAAACTGAAAACTGCGCTTCGGAAGCAAACAAGGTGACTCCCAGGAGGACTTCAGTACGGTGACCATAGCCACTTTAGTTCCTATGTATGACGTGAACTGGAGACTGCTTTATTGACTCCCGACGCAATTTGTGTGTTCCATCGCCTACAGGAACCTTCAAAGAATGCAGTAAACTGAAAACTGGGCATCGGATGCAGCCAAGGTGACTCCCAGGAGGACTTCCGAACGGGGACAATAGCCGGTTTAGTTCCTTTGTAAGTAGTCATCTGGAGACTGCATTATTGACTCGCGACGCAATTTGTGTGTTCCATCCTCCACAGGAAGCTCCAAGGAATGCAGTATACTGAAAACTGCGCTTCGGAAGCAACCAAGGTGACTCCCAGGAGGACTTCCGAACGGTGACCATAGCCACTTTAGTTCCGTTGTGAGAAGTCATCAGGAGACTGCATTATTGACTCGCGACGCAATTTGTGTGTTCCATCGTCTACAGGAAGCTTCAAGGAATGCAGTAAACTGAAAACTGCGCATCGGTAGCAACCAAGGTGACTCCCAGGAGGATTTCCGAACGGTGACCATAGCCACTTTAGTTCCGTTGTAAGAAGTCATCTGGAGACTGCATTTTTGACTCGCGACGCAATTTGTGTTCCATCGTCTACAGGAAGCTTCAAGGAATCCAATAAACTGAAAACTGCGCATCGGAAGCAACCAAGGTGACGCCCAGGAGGACTTCCGAACAGTGACCATAGCGACTTTAGTTCCTTTGTATTAAGTCATCTGGAGACTGCATTATTGACTCGCGACGCAATTTGTGAGTTCCATCGCCTACAGGAAGCTTCAACGAATGCAGTAAACTGAAAACTGTGAATCGGAAGCAAACAAGTTGACTCCCAGGAGGACTTCCGAATAGTGGCTATAGCGACTTTAGCCGCTTTGTGAGAAGTCATCTGGAGACTGCATCATTGACTCGCGACACCATTTGTGTGTTCCATCGTCTACAAGAAGCTACAAGGAATGCAGTAAACTGAAAACCGCGCATCGGAAGCAACCTAGGAGGCTCCCTGGAGGACTTCCGAACGGTGACCATAGCCACGTTACTTCCTTCGTATGAAGTCATCTGGAGACTACATTATTGACTCGTGACGCAATTTGTGAGTTCCATCGTCAACAGGAAGCTTCAAGGAAACAGTAGACTGAAAACTGCGCATTGGAAGAAACCAAGGTGACTCCCAGGAGGACTTCCGAATAGTGGCTATTGCGACTTTAGCGGCTTTGTGAGAAGTCACCTGGAGACTGCATTATTGACCCGCGACGCAATTTGTGTGTTCCATCGTCTACATGAAGCTTCAAGGAATGCAGTAACGTAAAAACTGCGCATCGTAAGCAACCAGAGTGACTCTTAGGAGGACTTAAGAACGGTGACCATAGACATTTTAGTTCCTTTGTAAGAAGTCATCTGGAGACTGCATCATTGACTCGCGACGCAAGTTGTGTGTTACATCGACTACAGGAAGCTTCAAGGAATGCAGTAAAGTGAAAACTGCGCTTCGGAAGCAACCAAGGTGACTCCCAGGAGAACTTCCGAATAGTGGCTATAGCTACTTTAGCCGCATTGTGAGAAGTCATCTGGAGACTGCATCATTGACTCGCGACGCCATTTGTGTGTTCCATCGTCTACAGGAAGCTTCAAGGAATGCAGTAAACCGAAAACTACGCATCGGTGAGCAACCAAGGAGACTCCCAGGAGGACTTCCGAACGGTGAACATAGCGACTTTAGATCCTTTGTATGAAGTCATCTGGAGACTGCATTATTGACTTGCGACGCAATTTGTGTGTTCCTTCGTCAACGGGAAGCTTCAACGAATGTAGTGAACTGAAAACTGCGCATCGGAAGCAGATAAGGTGACTCCCAGGAGGACTTCCGAACGGTGACCATAGCCACGTTACTTCCTTCGTATGATGTCATCTGGAGACTACATTATTGAATCGTGACGCAATTTGTGTGTTCCACTTTCTACAGGAAGCCTCAGGGAATGCAGTAAACTGAAAACTGCGCATCGGAAGCAGCCAAGGTGACTCCCAGGAACACAACCGAGCAGTGACTATAGCCACTTTAGTTACTTTGTAAGAAGTCATCTGGAGACTGCATTATTGACTCGCGACGCAATTTGTGAGTTCTATCGTCTACAGGAAGCTTCAAGGAATACAGTAGACTGAAAACTGCGCATTGGAAGAAACCAAGGTGACTCCCCGGAGGACTTCCGTACAGTGGCCATAGCGACGTTAGCCGCTTGGGAGAAGTCATCTGGAGACTGCATTTTTGACTCGCGACGCAATTTGTGTGTTCCATCGTCTACAGGAAGCTTCAAGGAATACAGTAAACTGAAAACTGCGCATCGGAAGCAACAAAGGTGACTCCCAGCAGTACTTCCGAACGGTGACAATAGCCACTTAAGTTCCCTTGTAAGATGTCACCTGGAGACGGCATTATTGACTCAAGACGCATTTTGTGTGTTCCTTCGTCAACGGAAAGCTTCAAGGAATGCAGTAAACTGAAAACTGCGCATCGGAACCGACCAAGGTGACTCCCAGGAGGACTTCCGAACGCTGACCACAGCCACTTTAGTTCCTTTGTATGAAGTGATCTGGAGACTGCATTATTGCCTCGTGACGCAATTTGAGTGTTCCATCGTCTACAGGAAGCTTCAAGGAATGCAGTAAACTAAAAACTGCACAACGGAAGCAACCAAGGTGACTCCCAGGAGGTCTTCCGAGCAGCGGCCATTCCCACTTTAGTTCCTTTGTTAGAAGTCATCTGGAGACTGCATTATTGACTCGCGACGCATTTTGTGTGTTCCATCGTCTGCAGGAAGCTTCAAGGAATGCAGTAAACTGAAAACTGCGCTCCGGAAGCAAACAAGGTGACTCCCAGGAGGACTTCCGTACGGTGACCATAGCCACTTTAGTTCCTATGTATGACGTGATCTGGAGACTGCTTTATTGGCTCCCGACGCAATTTGCGTGTTCCATCGCCTACAGGAAGCTTCAAAGAATGCAGTAAACTGAAAACTGGGCATCGGAAGCAGCCAAGGTGACTCCCAGGAGGACTTCCGAACGGGGACAATAGCCGGTTTAGTTCCTTTGTAAGAAGTCATCTGGAGACTGCGTTATTGACTTGCGACGCAATTTGTGTGTTCCATCGCCTACAGGAAGCTTCAAGGAATACAGTAAACTGAAAACTGCGCATCGGAAGCAATCAAGGTGAGTCCCAGGAGGAGTTCCGTACAGTGGCCATAGCGACGTTAGCCGCATTGTGAAAAGTCATCTGGAGACTGCATTATTGACTCGCGACGCAATTTGTGTGTTCCATCCTCTACAGGAAGCTTCAAGGAATGTAGTAAACTGAAAACTGCGCTTCGGAAGCAACCTAGGTGACTCCCAGGAGGACTTCCGAACGGTGACCATAGCCACTTTAGTTCCTTTGTAAGAAGTCATCTGGAGACTGCATTATTGACTCTGCGACGCAATAAGTGTGTTCCATCGTCTACAGGAAGCTTCAAGGAATGCAGTAAACTGAAAACTGCGCATCGGAAGAAACCAAGGTGACATCCAGGAGGACTTTCGTACAGTGGCCATAGCGAATTTAGCCGCCTTGTGAGAATTTATCTGGAGACTGCATTATTGACTCGCGACGCAATTTGTGTGTTCCATCGTCTACAGGAAGCTTCACGGAATACAGTAAACTGAAAAGTGCGCATCAGAAGCAACCAAGGTGACTCCCAGGAGGAGTTCCGTACAGTGGCCATAGCGACGCTAGCCGCTTTGTCAGAAGTCATCTGGAGACTGCATTATTGACTCGCGACGCAATTTGTGTGTTCCATCACCTACAGGGAGCTTCAAGGAATGCGATAAACTGAAAACAGCGCATCGGAAGCAACCAAGGTGACTGCCAGGAGGACTTCCGTACAGTGGCCATAGCGACGTTAGCCGCTTTGTGAGAAGTCATCTGGTGACTGCATTATTGACTCGCGACGCAATTTGTGTGTTCCATCGTCTACAGGTAGCTTCAAGGAATGCAGTAAACTGAAAACTGCGCATCGGAAGCAGCCAAGGTGACTCTTAGGAGGACTTCCGTACAGTGGCCATAGCAACGTTAGCCGCTTTGTGAGAAGTCATCTGGTGACTGCATTATTGACTCGCGACGCAATTTGTGTGTTCCATCGACTACAGGAAGCTTCAAGGAATGCAGTAAACTGAAAACTGCGCTTCGGAAGCAACCAAGGTGACTCCCAGGAGAACATCCGAATAGTGGCTATAGCTACTTTAGCCGCATTGTGAGAAGTCATCTGGAGACTGCATCATTGACTCGCGACGCCATTTGTGTGTTCCATCGTCTATAGGAAGCTTCAAGGAATGCAGTAAACCGAAAACTACGCATCGGAAGCAACCAAGGAGACTCCCAGGAGGACTTCCGAACGGTGAACATAGCGACTTTAGTTCCTTTGTATGAAGTCATCTGGAGACTGCATTATTGACTTGTGACGCAATTTGTGTGTTCCATCGTCTACAGGAAGCTTCAAGGAATTCAGTAAACTGAAAACTGCGCATCGGAAGCAACAAAGGTGACTCCCAGCAGCACTTCCGAACGGTGACAATAGCCACTTAAGTTCCTTTGTAAGATGTCATCTGGAGACGGCATTATTGACTCAAGACGCATTTTGTGTGTTCCTTCGTCTACGGGAAGCTTCAAGGAATGCAGTAAACTGAAAACTGCGCATCGGAAGCAACCAAGGTGACTCCCAGGAGGACTTCCGAACGGTGACCACAGCCACTTTAGTTCCTTTGTATGAAGTGATCTGGAGACTGCATTATTGCCTCGTGACGCAATTTGAGTGTTCCATCGTCTACAGGAAGCTTCAAGGAATGCAGTAAACTGAAAACTGTGCATCGGAAGCAACCAAGGTGACTCCCAGGAGGACTTCCAAACGGTGACCATAGCCACTTTAGTTCCTTTGTAAGAATTCATCTGGTGTCTGCGTTATTGACTCGCGACGCAATTTGTGTGTTTCATCGTCTACAGGATGCTTCAAGGAATGCAGTAAACTAAAAACTGTGCAACGGAAGCAACCAAGGTGACTCCCAGGAGGTCTTCCGAGCAGTGACCATGGCCACTTTAGTTCCTTTGTTAGAAGTCATCTGGAGACTGCAATATTGACTCGCGACGCATTTTGTGTGTTCCATCGTCTGCAGGAAGCTTCAAGGAATGCAGTAAACTGAAAACAGCGCATCGGCAGCGACCAAGGTGACTCTTAGGAGGACTTCCGAACGGTGGCCATAGCCACTTTAGTTCCTTTGTAAGAAGTCATCTGGAGACTGCATTATTGACTCGCGACGCAATTTGGGTGTTCCAACGTCTACATGAAGCTTCAAGGAATGCAGTAACTGAAAACTGCGCATCGGAAGCAACAAATGCGGCTCCCCGGAGGACTCCCGAACGGTGACCATAGAAACTTTAGTTCCTTTGTTAGAAGTCATCTGGAGACTGCATTATTGACTCGCGACGCATTTTGTGTGTTCCATCGTCTGCAGGAAGCTTCAAGGAATGCAGTAAACTGAAAACTGCGCTTCGGAAGCAAACAAGGTGACTCCCAGGAGGACTTCCGAACGGTGACCATAGCCACTTTAGTTCCTTTGTAAGAAGTCATCTGGAGACTGCATTATTGACTCGCGACGTTATTTGTGTGTTCCATCGTCTACATGAAGCAACAAGGAATGCAGTAACCTAAAAACTGCGCATCGTAAGCAACCAAAGTGACTCTTAGGAGGACTTAAGAACGGGGACCATAGACATTTTAGTTCCTTTGTAAGAAGTCATCTGGAGACTGCATCATTGACTCGCGACGCAAGTTGTGTGTTACATCGACTACAGGAAGCTTCAAGGAATGCAGTAAACTGAAAACTGCTCTTCGGAAGCAACCAAGGTGACTCCCAGGAGAACTTCCGAATAGTGGCTATAGCTACTTTAGCCCCATTGTGAGAAGTCATCTGGAGACTGCATCATTGACTCGCGACGCCATTTGTGTGTTCCATCGTCTACAGGAAGCTTCAAGGAATGCAGTAAACCGAAAACTACGCATCGGTGAGCAACCAAGGAGACTCCCAGGAGGACTTCCGAACGGTGAACATAGCGACTTTAGTTCCTTTGTATGAAGTCATCTGGAGACTGCATTATTGACTTCCGACGCAATTTGTGTGTTCCATCGTCTACAGGAAGCTTCAACGAATGTAGTGAACTGAAAACTGCGCATCGGAAGCAGATAAGGTGACTCCCAGGAGGACTTCCGAACGGTGACCATAGCCACGTTACTTCCTTCGTATGAAGTCATCTGGAGACTACATTATTGAATCGTGACGCAATTTGTGTGTTCCACCGTCTACAGGAAGCCTCAGGGAATGCAGTAAACTGAAAACTGCGAATCGGAAGCAACCAAGGTGACTCCCAGGAGGACTTCCGAACGGTGACCACAGCCACTTTAGTTCCTTTGTATGAAGTGATCTGGAGACTGCATTATTGCCTCGTGACGCAATTTGAGTGTTCCATCGTCTACAGGAAGCTTCAAGGAATGCAGTAAACTGAAAACTGTGCATCGGAAGCAACCAAGGTGACTCCCAGGAGGACTTCCAAACGGTGACCATAGCCACTTTCGTTCCTTTGTAAGAATTCATCTGGTGTCTGCGTTATTGACTCGCGACGCAATTTGTGTGTTTCATCGTCTACAGGAAGCTTCAAGGAATGCAGTAAACTAAAAACTGCGCAACGGAAGCAACCAAGGTGACTCCCAGGAGGTCTTCCGAGCAGTGACCATAGCCACTTTAGTTCCTTTGTTAGAAGTCATCTGGAGACTGCATTATTGACTCGCGACGCATTTTGTGTGTTCCATCGTCTGCAGGAAGCTTCAAGGAATGCAGTAAACTGAAAACAGCGCATCGGCAGCGACCAAGGTGACTCTTAGGAGGACTTCCGAACGGTGACCATAGCCACTTTCGTTCCTTTGTAAGAAGTCATCTGGAGACTGCATTATTGACTCGCGACGCAATTTGGGTGTTCCAACGTCTACATGAAGCTTCAAGGAATGCAGTAACTGAAAACTGCGCATCGGAAGCAACAAATGCGGCTCCCCGGAGGACTCCCGAACGGTGACCATAGAGACTTTAGTTCCTTTGTTAGAAGTCATCTGGAGACTGCATTATTGACTCGCGACGCATTTTGTGTGTTCCATCGTCTGCAGGAAGCTTCAAGGAATGCAGTAAACTGAAAACTGCGCTTCGGAAGCAAACAAGGTGACTCCCAGGAGGACTTCAGTACGGTGACCATAGCCACTTTAGTTCCTATGTATGACGTGAACTGGAGACTGCTTTATTGACTCCCGACGCAATTTGTGTGTTCCATCGCCTACAGGAACCTTCAAAGAATGCAGTAAACTGAAAACTGGGCATCGGATGCAGCCAAGGTGACTCCCAGGAGGACTTCCGAACGGGGACAATAGCCGGTTTAGTTCCTTTGTAAGTAGTCATCTGGAGACTGCATTATTGACTCGCGACGCAATTTGTGTGTTCCATCCTCTACAGGAAGCTCCAAGGAATGCAGTATACTGAAAACTGCGCTTCGGAAGCAACCAAGGTGACTCCCAGGAGGACTTCCGAACGGTGACCATAGCCACTTTAGTTCCGTTGTGAGAAGTCATCAGGAGACTGCATTATTGACTCGCGACGCAACTTGTATGTTCCATCGTCTACAAGAAGTTTAATGAATACAGTAAACTGAAAACTGCGCATCGGGAGCAACCAAGGTGACTCCCAGGAGGACTTCCGAACGGTGACCATAGCCACTTTAGTTCCTTTGTAAGAAGTCATCTGGAGACTGCATTATTGACTCGCGACGCAATTTGTGTGGTCCATCGTCTACAGGAAGCTTCAAGGAATACAGTACACTGAAAACTGCGCATTGGAAGCAACCCAGGTGACTCCCAGGAGGACTTCCGGACAGTGGCCATAGCGACGTTAGCCGCTTTGTAAGAAGTCATCTGGAGACTGCATTATTGACTCGCACCACTATTTGTGTGTTCCATCGTCTACAGGAAGCTTCAAGGAATGCAGTAAATTGAAAACTGCGCATCGGAAGCTAGCAAGCTGACTCCCAGGAGGACTTCCGAACGGTGACCATAGCCACTTTAGTTCCTTTGTTAGGAGTCATCTGGAGACTGCATTATTGACTCGCGACGCAATGTGTGTGTTCCATCGTCTACAGGAAGCTTCAAATAATGCAGTAAACTGAAAACTGCGCATCGGTAGCAACCAAGGTGACTCCCAGGAGGATTTCCGAACGGTGACCATAGCCACTTTAGTTCCGTTGTAAGAAGTCAACTGGAGACTGCATTTTTTACTCGCGACGCAATTTGTGTTCCATCGTCTACAGGAAGCTTCAAGGAATCCAATAAACTGAAAACTGCGAATCGGAAGCAACCAAGGTGACTCCCAGGAGGACTTCCGAACGGTGACCACAGCCACTTTAGTTCCTTTGTATGAAGTGATCTGGAGACTGCATTATTGCCTCGTGACGCAATTTGAGTGTTCCATCGTCTACAGGAAGCTTCAAGGAATGCAGTAAACTGAAAACTGTGCATCGGAAGCAACCAAGGTGACTCCCAGGAGGACTTCCAAACGGTGACCATAGCCACTTTCGTTCCTTTGTAAGAATTCATCTGGTGTCTGCGTTATTGACTCGCGACGCAATTTGTGTGTTTCATCGTCTACAGGAAGCTTCAAGGAATGCAGTAAACTAAAAACTGCGCAACGGAAGCAACCAAGGTGACTCCCAGGAGGTCTTCCGAGCAGTGACCATAGCCACTTTAGTTCCTTTGTTAGAAGTCATCTGGAGACTGCATTATTGACTCGCGACGCATTTTGTGTGTTCCATCGTCTACAGGAAGCTTCAAGGAATGCAGTAAACCGAAAACTACGCATCGGTGAGCAACCAAGGAGACTCCCAGGAGGACTTCCGAACGGTGAACATAGCGACTTTAGTTCCTTTGTATGAAGTCATCTGGAGACTGCATTATTGACTTCCGACGCAATTTGTGTGTTCCATCGTCTACAGGAAGCTTCAACGAATGTAGTGAACTGAAAACTGCGCATCGGAAGCAGATAAGGTGACTCCCAGGAGGACTTCCGAACGGTGACCATAGCCACGTTACTTCCTTCGTATGAAGTCATCTGGAGACTACATTATTGAATCGTGACGCAATTTGTGTGTTCCACCGTCTACAGGAAGCCTCAGGGAATGCAGTAAACTGAAAACTGCGAATCGGAAGCAACCAAGGTGACTCCCAGGAGGACTTCCGAACGGTGACCACAGCCACTTTAGTTCCTTTGTATGAAGTGATCTGGAGACTGCATTATTGCCTCGTGACGCAATTTGAGTGTTCCATCGTCTACAGGAAGCTTCAAGGAATGCAGTAAACTGAAAACTGTGCATCGGAAGCAACCAAGGTGACTCCCAGGAGGACTTCCAAACGGTGACCATAGCCACTTTCGTTCCTTTGTAAGAATTCATCTGGTGTCTGCGTTATTGACTCGCGACGCAATTTGTGTGTTTCATCGTCTACAGGAAGCTTCAAGGAATGCAGTAAACTAAAAACTGCGCAACGGAAGCAACCAAGGTGACTCCCAGGAGGTCTTCCGAGCAGTGACCATAGCCACTTTAGTTCCTTTGTTAGAAGTCATCTGGAGACTGCATTATTGACTCGCGACGCATTTTGTGTGTTCCATCGTCTGCAGGAAGCTTCAAGGAATGCAGTAAACTGAAAACAGCGCATCGGCAGCGACCAAGGTGACTCTTAGGAGGACTTCCGAACGGTGACCATAGCCACTTTCGTTCCTTTGTAAGAAGTCATCTGGAGACTGCATTATTGACTCGCGACGCAATTTGGGTGTTCCAACGTCTACATGAAGCTTCAAGGAATGCAGTAACTGAAAACTGCGCATCGGAAGCAACAAATGCGGCTCCCCGGAGGACTCCCGAACGGTGACCATAGAGACTTTAGTTCCTTTGTTAGAAGTCATCTGGAGACTGCATTATTGACTCGCGACGCATTTTGTGTGTTCCATCGTCTGCAGGAAGCTTCAAGGAATGCAGTAAACTGAAAACTGCGCTTCGGAAGCAAACAAGGTGACTCCCAGGAGGACTTCAGTACGGTGACCATAGCCACTTTAGTTCCTATGTATGACGTGAACTGGAGACTGCTTTATTGACTCCCGACGCAATTTGTGTGTTCCATCGCCTACAGGAACCTTCAAAGAATGCAGTAAACTGAAAACTGGGCATCGGATGCAGCCAAGGTGACTCCCAGGAGGACTTCCGAACGGGGACAATAGCCGGTTTAGTTCCTTTGTAAGTAGTCATCTGGAGACTGCATTATTGACTCGCGACGCAATTTGTGTGTTCCATCCTCTACAGGAAGCTCCAAGGAATGCAGTATACTGAAAACTGCGCTTCGGAAGCAACCAAGGTGACTCCCAGGAGGACTTCCGAACGGTGACCATAGCCACTTTAGTTCCGTTGTGAGAAGTCATCAGGAGACTGCATTATTGACTCGCGACGCAACTTGTATGTTCCATCGTCTACAAGAAGTTTAATGAATACAGTAAACTGAAAACTGCGCATCGGGAGCAACCAAGGTGACTCCCAGGAGGACTTCCGAACGGTGACCATAGCCACTTTAGTTCCTTTGTAAGAAGTCATCTGGAGACTGCATTATTGACTCGCGACGCAATTTGTGTGGTCCATCGTCTACAGGAAGCTTCAAGGAATACAGTACACTGAAAACTGCGCATTGGAAGCAACCCAGGTGACTCCCAGGAGGACTTCCGGACAGTGGCCATAGCGACGTTAGCCGCTTTGTAAGAAGTCATCTGGAGACTGCATTATTGACTCGCACCACTATTTGTGTGTTCCATCGTCTACAGGAAGCTTCAAGGAATGCAGTAAATTGAAAACTGCGCATCGGAAGCTAGCAAGCTGACTCCCAGGAGGACTTCCGAACGGTGACCATAGCCACTTTAGTTCCTTTGTTAGGAGTCATCTGGAGACTGCATTATTGACTCGCGACGCAATGTGTGTGTTCCATCGTCTACAGGAAGCTTCAAATAATGCAGTAAACTGAAAACTGCGCATCGGTAGCAACCAAGGTGACTCCCAGGAGGATTTCCGAACGGTGACCATAGCCACTTTAGTTCCGTTGTAAGAAGTCAACTGGAGACTGCATTTTTTACTCGCGACGCAATTTGTGTTCCATCGTCTACAGGAAGCTTCAAGGAATCCAATAAACTGAAAACTGCGAATCGGAAGCAACCAAGGTGACTCCCAGGAGGACTTCCGAACGGTGACCACAGCCACTTTAGTTCCTTTGTATGAAGTGATCTGGAGACTGCATTATTGCCTCGTGACGCAATTTGAGTGTTCCATCGTCTACAGGAAGCTTCAAGGAATGCAGTAAACTGAAAACTGTGCATCGGAAGCAACCAAGGTGACTCCCAGGAGGACTTCCAAACGGTGACCATAGCCACTTTCGTTCCTTTGTAAGAATTCATCTGGTGTCTGCGTTATTGACTCGCGACGCAATTTGTGTGTTTCATCGTCTACAGGAAGCTTCAAGGAATGCAGTAAACTAAAAACTGCGCAACGGAAGCAACCAAGGTGACTCCCAGGAGGTCTTCCGAGCAGTGACCATAGCCACTTTAGTTCCTTTGTTAGAAGTCATCTGGAGACTGCATTATTGACTCGCGACGCATTTTGTGTGTTCCATCGTCTGCAGGAAGCTTCAAGGAATGCAGTAAACTGAAAACAGCGCATCGGCAGCGACCAAGGTGACTCTTAGGAGGACTTCCGAACGGTGACCATAGCCACTTTCGTTCCTTTGTAAGAAGTCATCTGGAGACTGCATTATTGACTCGCGACGCAATTTGGGTGTTCCAACGTCTACATGAAGCTTCAAGGAATGCAGTAACTGAAAACTGCGCATCGGAAGCAACAAATGCGGCTCCCCGGAGGACTCCCGAACGGTGACCATAGAGACTTTAGTTCCTTTGTTAGAAGTCATCTGGAGACTGCATTATTGATTCGCGACGCATTTTGTGTGTTCCATCGTCTGCAGGAAGCTTCAAGGAATGCAGTAAACTGAAAACTGCGCTTCGGAAGCAAACAAGGTGACTCCCAGGAGGACTTCAGTACGGTGACCATAGCCACTTTAGTTCCTATGTATGACGTGAACTGGAGACTGCTTTATTGACTCCCGACGCAATTTGTGTGTTCCATCGCCTACAGGAACCTTCAAAGAATGCAGTAAACTGAAAACTGGGCATCGGATGCAGCCAAGGTGACTCCCAGGAGGACTTCCGAACGGGGACAATAGCCGGTTTAGTTCCTTTGTAAGTAGTCATCTGGAGACTGCATTATTGACTCGCGACGCAATTTGTGTGTTCCATCCTCTACAGGAAGCTCCAAGGAATGCAGTATACTGAAAACTGCGCTTCGGAAGCAACCAAGGTGACTCCCAGGAGGACTTCCGAACGGTGACCATAGCCACTTTAGTTCCGTTGTGAGAAGTCATCAGGAGACTGCATTATTGACTCGCGACGCAACTTGTATGTTCCATCGTCTACAAGAAGTTTAATGAATACAGTAAACTGAAAACTGCGCATCGGGAGCAACCAAGGTGACTCCCAGGAGGACTTCCGAACGGTGACCATAGCCACTTTAGTTCCTTTGTAAGAAGTCATCTGGAGACTGCATTATTGACTCGCGACGCAATTTGTGTGGTCCATCGTCTACAGGAAGCTTCAAGGAATACAGTACACTGAAAACTGCGCATTGGAAGCAACCCAGGTGACTCCCAGGAGGACTTCCGGACAGTGGCCATAGCGACGTTAGCCGCTTTGTAAGAAGTCATCTGGAGACTGCATTATTGACTCGCACCACTATTTGTGTGTTCCATCGTCTACAGGAAGCTTCAAGGAATGCAGTAAATTGAAAACTGCGCATCGGAAGCTAGCAAGCTGACTCCCAGGAGGACTTCCGAACGGTGACCATAGCCACTTTAGTTCCTTTGTTAGGAGTCATCTGGAGACTGCATTATTGACTCGCGACGCAATGTGTGTGTTCCATCGTCTACAGGAAGCTTCAAATAATGCAGTAAACTGAAAACTGCGCATCGGTAGCAACCAAGGTGACTCCCAGGAGGATTTCCGAACGGTGACCATAGCCACTTTAGTTCCGTTGTAAGAAGTCAACTGGAGACTGCATTTTTTACTCGCGACGCAATTTGTGTTCCATCGTCTACAGGAAGCTTCAAGGAATCCAATAAACTGAAAACTGCGCATCGGAAGCAACCAAGGTGACGCCCAGGAGGACCTCCGAACGTTGACCATAGCCACCTTAGTTCCTTTGTAAGAAGTCATCTGGAGACTGCATTATTGACTCGCGACGTTATTTGTGTGTTCCATCGTCTACATGAAGCATCAAGGAATGCAGTAACCTAAAAACTGCGCATCGTAAGCAACCAAAGTGACTCTTAGGAGGACTTAAGAACGGTGACCATAGACATTTTAGTTCCTTTGTAAGAAGTCATCTGGAGACTGCATCATTGACTCGCGACGCAAGTTGTGTGTTCCATCGTCTACAGGAAGCCTCAAGGAATGCAGTAAACCGAAAACTACGCATCGGTGAACAACCAAGGAGACTCCCAGGAGGACTTCCGAACGGTGAACATAGCGACTTTAGTTCCTTTGTATGAAGTCGTCTGGAGACTGCATTATTGACTTGCGACGCAATTTGTGTGTTCCATCGTCTACAGGAAGCTTCAACGAATGTAGTGAACTGAAAACTGCGCATCGGAAGCAGATAAGGTGACTCCCAGGAGGACTTCCGAACGGTGACCATGGCCACGTTACTTCCTTCGTATGAAGTCATCTGGAGACTACATTATTGAATCGTGACGCAATTTGTGTGTTCCACCGTCTACAGGAAGCCTCAGGGAATGCAGTAAACTGAAAACTGCGAATCGGAAGCTACCAAGGTGACTCCCAGGAGGACTTCCGAACGGTGACCACAGCCACTTTAGTTCCTTTGTATGAAGTGATCTGGAGACTGCATTATTGCCTCGTGACGCAATTTGAGTGTTCCATCGTCTACAGGAAGCTTCAAGGAATGCAGTAAACTGAAAACTGTGCATCGGAAGCAACCAAGGGGACTCCCAGGAGGACTTCCAAACGGTGACCATAGCCACTTTAGTTCCTTTGTAAGAATTCATCTGGTGTCTGCGTTATTGACTCGCGACGCAATTTGTGTGTTTCATCGTCTACAGGAAGCTTCAAGGAATGCAGTAAACTGAAAACTGCGCTTCGGAAGCAAACAAGGTGACTCCCTGGAGGACTTCAGTACGGTGACCATAGCCACTTTAGTTCCTATGTATGACGTGATCTGGAGACTGCTTTATTGACTCCCGACGCAATTTGTGTGTTCCATCGCCTACAGGAAGCTTCAAAGAATGCATTAAACTGAAAACTGGGCATCGGATGCAGCCAAGGTGACTCCCAGGAGGACTTCCGAACGGGGACAATAGCCGGTTTAGTTCCTTTGTAAGTAGTCATCTGGAGACTGCGTTATTGACTTGCGACGCAATTTGTGTGTTCCATCGCCTACAGGAAGCTTCAAGGAATACAGTAAACTGAAAACTGCGCATCGGAAGCAATCAAAGTGAGTCCCAGGAGGACTTCCGTACAGTGGCCATACCGACGTTAGCCGCATTGTGAAAAGTCATCTGGAGAATGCATTATTGACTCGCGACGCAATTTGTGTGTTCCATCCTCTACAGGAAGCTCCAAGGAATGCAGTATACTGAAAACTGCGCTTCGGAAGCAACCAAGGTGACACCCAGGAGGACTTCCGAACGGTGACCATAGCCACTTTAGTTCCGTTTTGAGAAGTCATCAGGAGACTGCATTATTGACTCGCGACGCAACTTGTATGTTCCATCGTCTACAGGAAGTTTAATGAATACAGTAAACTGAAAACTGCGCATCGGAAGCTAGCAAGCTGACTCCCAGGAGGACTTCCGAACGGTGACCATAGCCACTTTAGTTCCTTTGTTAGAAGTCATCTGGAGACTGCATTATTGACTCGCGACGCAATTTGTGTGTTCCATCGTCTACAGGAAGCTTCAAATAATGCAGTAAACTGAAAACTGCGCCGGCCGAAGTGGCCGTGCGGTTAAAGGCGCTGCAGTCTGGAACCGCAAGACCGCTACGGTCGCAGGTTCGAATCCTGCCTCGGGCATGGATGTTTGTGATGTCCTTAGGTTAGTTAGGTTTAACTAGTTCTAAGTTCTAGGGGACTAATGACCTCAGCAGTTGAGTCCCATAGTGCTCAGAGCCATTTTTTTTGAAAACTGCGCATCGGTAGCAACCAAGGTGACTCCCACAAGGATTTCCGAACGGTGACCATAGCCACTTTAGTTCCGTTGTAAGAAGTCATCTGGAGACTGCATTTTTGACTCGCGACGCAATTTGTGTTCCATCGTCTACAGGAAGCTTCAAGGAATCCAATAAACTGAAAACTGCGCATCGGAAGCAACCAAGGTGACGCCCAGGAGGACTTCCGAACGGTGACCATAGCGACTTTAGTTCCTTTGTATTAAGTCATCTGGAGACTGCATTATTGACTCGCGACGCAAATTGTGTGTTCCATCGTCTACAGGAAGCTTCAAGGAATGCAGTAAACTGAAAACTGCGCATCGGCAGCAACCAAGGTGACTCCCAGGAGGACTTCCGAACGGTGACCATAGCCGCTTTAGTTCCTTTGTAAGAAGTCATCTGGAGACTGCATTATTGACTCGCGACGTTATTTGTGTGTTCCATCGTCTACATGAAGCATCAAGGAATGCAGTAACCTAAAAACTGCGCATCGTAAGCAACCAAAGTGACTCTTAAGAGGACTTAAGAACGGTGACTATAACCACTTTAGTTACTTTGTAAGAAGTCATCTGGAGACTGCATTATTGACTCGCGACGCAATTTGTGAGTTCCATCGTCTACAGGAAGCTTCAAGGAATTCAGTAAACTGAAAACTGCGCATCGGAAGCAACAAAGGTGACTCCCAGCAGTACTTCCGAACGGTGACAATAGCCACTTAAGTTCCTTTGTAAGATGTCACCTGGAGACGGCATTATTGACTCAAGACGCATTTTGTGTGTTCCTTCGTCAACGGGAAGCTTCAAGGAATGCAGTAAACTGAAAACTGCGCATCGGAACCGACCAAAGTGACTCCCAGGAGGACTTCCGAACGGTGACCACAGCCACTTTAGTTCCTTTGTATGAAGTGATCTGGAGACTGCATTATTGCCTCGTGACGCAATTTCAGTGTTCCATCGTCTACAGGAAGCTTCAAGGAATGCAGTAAACTGAAAACTGTGCATCGGAAGCAACCAAGGTGACTCCCAGGAGGACTTCCAAACGGTGACCATAGCCACTTTAGTTCCTTTGTAAGAATTCATCTGGTGTCTGCGTTATTGACTCGCGACGCAATTTGTGTGTTTCATCGTCTACAGGAAGCTTCAAGGAATGCAGTAAACTAAAAACTGCGCAACGGAAGCAACCAAGGTGACTCCCAGGAGGTCTTCCGAGCAGTGACCATAGCCACTTTAGTTCCTTTGTTAGAAGTCATCTGGAGACTGCATTATTGACTCGCGACGCATTTTGTGTGTTCCATCATCTGCAGGAAGCTTCAAGGAATGCAGTAAACTGAAAACAGCGCATCGGCAGCGACCAAGGTGACTCTTAGGAGGACTTCCGAACGGTGACCATAGCCACTTTAGTTCCTTTGTAAGAGGTCATCTGGAGACTGCATTATTGACTCGCGACGCAATTTGGGTGTTCCAACGTCTACATGAAGCTTCAAGGAATGCAGTAACTGAAAACTGCGCATCGGAAGCAACAAATGCGGCTCCCCGGAGGACTCCCGAACGGTGACCATAGAAACTTTTGTTCCTTTGTTAGAAGTCGTCTGGAGACTGCATTATTGACTCGCGACGCATTTTGTGTGTTTCATCGTCTGCAGGAAGCTTCAAGGAATGCAGTAAACTGAAAACTGCGCTTCGGAAGCAAACAAGGTGACTCCCAGGAGGACTTCCGTACGGTGACCATAGCCACCTTAGTTCCTATGTATGACGTGATCTGGAGACTGCTTTATTGACTCCCGACGCAATTTGTGTGTTCCATCCTCTACAGGAAGCTTCAAGGAATGCAGTAAACTGAAAACTGCCCTTCGGAAGCAACCAAGGTGACTCCCAGGAGGACTTCCGAACGGTGACCATAGCCACTTTAGTTCCTTTGTAAGAAGTCATCTGGAGACTGCATTATTGACTCTGCGACGCAATAAGTGTGTTCCATCGTCTACAGGAAGCTTCAAGGAATGCAGTAAACTGAATACTGCGCATCGGAAGAAACCAAGGTGACATCCAGGAGGACTTTCGTACAGTGGCCATAGCGAATTTTGCCGCCTTGTGAGCATTTTTCTGGAGACTGCATTATTGACTCGCGACGCAATTTGTGTGTTCCATCGTCTACAGGAAGCTTCACGGAATGCAGTAAACTGAAAAGTGCGCATCAGAAGCAAACAAGGTGACTCCCAGGAGGAGTTCCGTGCAGTGGCCATAGCGACGCTAGCCGCTTTGTGAGAAGTCATCTGGAGACTGCATTATTGACTCGCGACGCAATTTGTGTGTTCCATCTCCTACAGGGAGCTTCAAGGAATGCGATAAACTGAAAACAGCGCATCGGAAGCAACCAAGGTGACTGCCAGGAGGACTTCCGTACAGTGGCCATAGCGACGTCAGCCGCTTTGTGAGAAGTCATCTGGTGACTGCATTATTGACTCGCGACGCAATTTGTGTGTTCCATCGTCTACAGGAAGCTTCAGGGAATGCAGTAAACTGAATACTGCGCATCGGAAGCAGCCAAGGTGACTCTTAGGAGGACTTCCGTACAGTGGCCATAGCAACGTTACCCGCTTTGTGAGAAGTCATCTGGAGCCTGCATTATTGACTCGCGACGCAATTTGTGTGTTCCATCGTCTACAGGAAGCTTCAAGGAATGCAGTAAACCGAAAACAGCGCATCGAAAGCAACCAAGGTGACTCCCCGGGAGGACTTCCAAACAGTGGCCATAGCGATGTTAGCCGCTTTGTGAGAAGTCATCTGGAGACTGCATTATTGACTCGCGACGCAATTTGTGTGTTCCATCGTCTACAGGTAGCTTCAAGGAATGCAGCAAACTGAAAACTGCGCATCGAAAGCAACCAAGGTGAGTCCCAGGAGGACTTCCGTACAGTGGCCATGGCGACGTTAGCCGCTTTGTGAGAAGTCATCTGGAGACTGCATTAATGACTCGCGATGCAATATTTGTGTTCCATCCTCTACAGGAAGCTTCAAGGAATGCAGTAAACTGAAAACTGCGCATCGGAATCAACCAAGGTGATTCCCAGGGGGACTTCCGTACAGTGGCCATAGCGACTTTAGCCGCTTTGTGAGAAGTCATCTTGAGACTGCATTATTGATTCGCGACGCAATTTGTGTGTTTCATCGTCTACAGGAGGCATCAAGGAATGCAGTAAAATTAAAACTGCGCATCGGAAGGAACCAATCGTGACTCCCAGGAGGACTTCTGTACAGTGGCCATAGCAACTTTACCCGCTTTGCGGGGAGTCAACTGGAGACTGCATTATTGACTCGCGACGCAATTTGTGTGTCCCATCATCTACAGGAAGCTTCAAAGAATGCTGTAAACTGAAAACTGCGCATCGGAAGCAACCAAGGTGGCTCCCAGGAGGACTTGGGGACGGTGACCGTAGCCACCTTAGTTCCTTTGTATGATGTCATCTGGAGACTGCATTATTGACTCGCGACGCAATTTGTGTGTTCCATCGTCTACAGGAAGCTTCAAGGAATCCAGTAAACTGAAAACTGCGCATCGGAAGCAACAAAGGTGACTCCCAACAGTACTTCCGAACGGTGACAATAGCCACTTTAGTTCCTTTGTATGAAGTGATCTGGAGACTGCATTATTGCCTCGTGACGCAATTTGAGTGTTCCATCGTCTACAGGAAGCTTCAAGGAATGCAGTAAACTGAAAACTGTGCATCGGAAGCAACCAAGGTGACTCCCAGGAGGTCTTCCGAGCAGTGATTATAGCCACTTTAGTTCCTTTGTTAGAAGTCATCTGGAGACTGCATTATTGACTCGCGACGCATTTTGTGTGTTCCATCGTCTGCAGGAAGCTTCAAGGAATGCAGTAAACTGAAAACAGCGCATCGGCAGCGACCAAGGTGACTCTTAGGAGGACTTCCGAACGGTGACCATAGCCACTTTAGTTCCTTTGTAAGAAGTCATCTGGAGACTGCATTATTGACTCGCGACGCAATTTGGGTGTTCCAACGTCTACATGAAGCTTCAAGGAATGCAGTAACTGAAAACTGCGCATTGGAAGCAACAAATGCGGCTCCCCGGAGGACTCCCGAAAGGTGACCATAGCCACTTTAGTTCCTATGTATGACGTGATCTGGAGACTGCTTTATTGACTCCCGACGCAATTTGTGTGTTCCATCGCCTACAGGAAGCTTCAAAGAATGCAGTAAACTGAAAACTGGGCATCGGAAGCAGCCAAGGTGACTCCCAGGAGGACTTCCGAACGGGGACAATAGCCGGTTTAGTTCCTTTGTAAGGAGTCATCTGGAGACTGCGTTATTGACTTGCGACGCAATTTGTGTGTTCCATCGCCTACAGGAAGCTTCAAGGAATACAGTAAACTGAAAACTGCGCATCGGAAGCAATCAAGGTGAGTCCCAGGAGGAGTTCCGTACAGTGGCCATAGCGACGTTAGCCGCATTGTGAAAAGTCATCCGGAGACTGCATTATTGACTCGCGACGCAATTTGTGTGTTCCATCCTCTACAGGAAGCTTCAAGGAATGCAGTAAACTGAAAACTGCCCTTCGGAAGCAACCAAGGTGACTCCCAGGAGGACTTCCGAACGGTGACCATAGCCACTTTAGTTCCTTTGTAAGAAGTCATCTGGAGACTGCATTATTGACTCTGCGACGCAATAAGTGTGTTCCATCGTCTACAGGAAGCTTCAAGGAATGCAGAAAACTGAAAACTGCGCATCGGAAGAAACCAAGGTGACATCCAGGAGGACTTCCGTACAGTGGCCATAGCGAATTTAGCCGCCTTGTGAGAATTTATCAGGAGACTGCATTATTGACTCGCGACGCAATTTGCGTGTTCCATCGTCTACAGGAAGTTTCAAGGAATCCAGTAAACTGAATACTGCGCATCGGAAGCAGCCAAGGTGACTCTTAGGAGAACTTCCGTACAGTGGCCATAGCAACGTTAGCCGCTTTGTGAGAAGTCATCTGGAGACTGCATTACTGACTCGCGACGCAATTTGTGTGTTCCATCGTCTACAGGAAGATTCAAGGAATGCAGTAAACCGAAAACAGCGCATCGAAAGCAACCAAGGTGACTCCCCGGGAGGACTTCCAAACAGTGGCCATAGCGATGTTAGCCGCTTTGTGAGAAGTCATCTGGAGACTGCATTATTGACTCGCGACAAATTTGTGTGTTCCATCGTCTACAGGTAGCTTCAAGGAATGCAGCAAACTGAAAACTGCGCATCGGAATCAACCAAGGTGACTCCCAGGGGGACTTCCGTACAGTGGCCATAGCGACTTTAACCGCTTTGTGAGAAGTCATCTTGAGACTGCATTATTGATTCGCGACGCAATTTGTGTGTTTCATCGTCTACAGGAGGCATCAAGGAATGCAGTAAAATTAAAACTGCGCATCGGAAGGAACCAATCGTGACTCCCAGGAGGACTTCTCTACAGTGGTCATAGCAACTTTACCCGCTTTGTGAGAAGTCGTCTGCAGATTGCATTATCGACTCGCGACGCAATTTGTGTGTCCCATCATCTACAGGAAGCTTCAAAGAATGCTGTAAACTGAAAACTGCGCATCGGAAGCAACCGAGGTGGCTCCCAGGAGGACTTGGGGACGGTGACCATAGCCACCTTAGTTCCTTTGTATGATGTCATCTGGAGACTGCATTATTGACTCGCGACGCAATTTGTGTGTTCCATCGTCTACAGGAAGCTTCAAGGAATGGAGAAAACTGAAAACTGCGCATCGGGAGCAACCAAGGTGACTCCCAGAAGGACTTCCGAATGGTGACCATAGCCACTTTAGTTCCATTTTAAGATGTCATCTGGAGACTGCATTACTGACTCGCGATGCAATTTGTGTGTTCCATCGTCTACAGGAAGCTTCAAGGAATACAGTAAACTGAAAACTGCGCATCGGAAGGATCCAAGGTGACTTCCAGGAGGACTTCCGTACAGTGGCCATAGCGACTTTAGCCGCCTTGTGAGAATTTATCTTGAGACTGCATTATTGACTCGCGACGCAATTTGTGTGTTCCAATGTCTGCAGGAAGCTTCAAGGAATGCAGTCAACTGAAAACTGCGCATCGGAAGCAACCGAGGTGACTCCCAGGTGGACTTCCATACAGTGGCCATAGCGACTTTAGCCGCTTTGTGAGAAGTCGTCTGCAGATTGCATTATCGACTCGCGACGCAATTTGTGTGTTCCATCGTCTACAGGAAGCTTCAAGGAATGCGGTAAACTGAAAACTGCGCATCGGAAGCAGCCAAGGTGACTCACAGGAGGACTTCCGTACAGTGGCCATAGCGACTTTAGCCGCTTTGTGAGAAGTCATCTTGAGACTGCATTATTGATTCGCGACCCAATTTGTGTGTTTCATCGCCTACAGGAAGCTTCAAGGAATGCAGTAAAATGAAAATTACGCCTCAGAAGCAACCAATCGTGACTCCCAGGAGGACTTCCGCACAGTGGCCATAGCAACTTTACCCGCTTTGTGGGGAGTCAAATGGAGACTGCATTATTGACTCGCGACGCTATTTGTGTGTTCCATCGTCTACAGGAAGCTTCAAGGAATGCAGTAAACTGAAAACTGCGCATCCTAAGCAACGAAGGTGACTCCCAGGAGGACTTCCGAACGGTGACCATGGCCACTTTAGTTCCTTTGTATGAAGTGTTCCGGAGACTGTATTATCGACTCGCAACGCAATTTGTTGGTCCATCGTCTGCAGGAAGCTTCAAGGAATGGAGTAAACTGAAAACTGCGCATCGGAAGCAACCAAGGTGACTCCCAGGAGGACTTCTGAACGGTGACCATAGCTACTTTAGTTCCTTTGTAAGATGTCATCTGGAGACTGCATTACTGACTCGCGGCGCAATTTGTGTGTTCCATCGTCTACAGGAAGCTTCAAGGAATGCAGTAAACTGAAAACTGCGCATCAGAAGGAACCAAGGTGACTTCCAGGAGGACTTCCGAACAGTGGTCATAGCGACTTTAGCCGCCTTGTGAGAATTTATCTGGAGACTGCATTATTGACTCGCGACGCATTTTGTGTGTTCCATCGTCTACAGGAGGCTTCAAGGAATGCAGTAAACTGAAAACTGCGCATCGGAAGCAACCGAGGTGACTCCCAGGAGGACTTCCGTACAGTGGCCATAGCGACTTTAGCCGCTTTGTGAGAAGTCGTCTGCAGATTGCATTATCGACTCGCGACGCAATTTGTGTGTCTCATCGTCTACAGGAAGCTTCAAGGAATGCAGTAAGCTGAAAACTGCGCATCAGAAGCAACCAAGGTGACTCCCAGGAGGATCTCCGTACAGTGGCCATAGCGACGTTAGCCGCTTAGTGAGAAGTCAGCTGGAGACTGCATTATTGACTCGCGACGCTATTTGTTTGTTCCATCGTCTACAGGAAGCTTCAAGTTATGCGGTAAACTGAAAACTGCGCATCGGAAGCAGCCAAGGTGACTCACAGGAGAACTTCCGTACAGTGGCCATAGCGACTTAAGCCGCTTCGTTAGAAGTCATCTCGAGACTGCATTAATGACTCGCGACGCAATATGTGTGTTCCATCCTCTACAGGAAGCTTCAAGGAATGCAGTAAACTGAAAACTGCGCATCGGAAGCAACCAAGGTGACTCCCAGGAGGACTTCCGTACAGTGGCCATAGCGACTTTAGCCGCTTTGTGAGAAGTCATCTTGAGACTGCATTATTGATTCGCGACGCAATTTGTGTGTTTCTTCGTCTACAGGAAGCTTCAAGGAATGCAGTAAAATGAAAACTGCGCATCGGAAGCAACCAATCGTGACTCCCAGGAGGACTTCCGCACAGTGGCTATAGCAACTTTACCCGCTTTGTGGGGAGTCAACTGGAGACTGCATTATTGACTCGCGACGCAATTTGTGTGTTCCATCATCTACAGGAAGCTTCAAGGTAAGCAGTAAACTGAAAACTGCGCATCGGAAGCAACCAAGGTGACTACCAGGAGGACTTCGGGACGGTGACCATAGCCACCTTAGTTCCTTTGTATGATGTCATCTGGAGCCTGCGATATTGACTCGCGACGCAATTTGTGTGTTCCATCGTCTACAGGGAGCTTCAAGGAATGGAGCAAACTGAAAACTGCACATCGGAAGCAACAAAGGTGACTCCCAGGAGGACTTCCGAACGGTGACCATAGCCACTTTAGTTCCTTTGTAAGAAGTCATCTGGAGACTGCATTATTGACTCGCGTCCAATTTCTGTGTTCCGTCAACTACAGGAAGCTTCAAGGAATGCAGTAAACTGAAAACAGCGCATTGGAAGCAGCCAAGGTGATTTCCAGGAGGACTTCCATACAGTGGCCATAGCGACTTTAGCCGCCTTGTGAGAATTTATCTGGAGACTGCATTATTGACCCGCGACGCAATTTGTGTGTCCAAACGTCTACAGGAAGCTTCAAGGAATGCAGTAAACAGAAAACTGCGTATCGGAAGCAACCAAGGTGACTCCCAGGAGGACATCCGTACAGTGGCCATAAGGACGTTAGCCGCTTTGTGAGAACTGATCTGGAGACTGCATTATTGACTCGCGTCGCAATTTGTGTGTTCCATCGTCTACAGGAAGCTTCAACGATGCAGAAATCTGAAAACTGCGCATCGGAAGCAACCAAGGTGACTCCCAGGAGGACTTCCGATCGGTGACCATAGGCACTTTAGTTCCTTTGTAAGATATCATCTGGAGAATGCATTATTGACTCGCGGCGCATTTTGTGTGTTCCATCGTCTACAGGAAGTTTCAAGGAATGCAGTAAACTGAAAACTGCGCATCGGAAGCAACCAAGGTGACTCCCAGGGGTCATCCGAACGGTGACCATATCCACTTTAGTTCGTTTGTAAGAAGTCTTCTGGAAGCTGCATTATTGACCCGCGACGCAATTTGTGTGATCCATTGTCTACAGGAATATTCAAGGAATGCTGTAAACTGGAAACTGCGAATTTGTAGCAACCAAGGTGACTCCCAGGACGATTTCCGTACTGTGGCCATTGCGACGTTTGCCGCTTTGTGAGAAGTCATCTGGGGACTGCATTATTGACTCGCGACGCAATTTGTGTGTTCCATCGTCTACAGGAAGCTTCAAGGAATGCAGTAAATTGGAAACAGCGCATCGAAAGCAACCAAGGTGACTCCCCGGGAGGACTTCCACACAGTGGCCATAGCGACGTCAGCCGCTTTGCGAGAAGTCATCTGGAGACTGCATTATTGACTCGCGAAGCAATTTGTTTGTTCCATCGCCTACAGGAAGCTACAAGGAATGCAGTAAACTGAAAACTGCGCATCGGAAGCAACCAAGGTGACTCCCAAGAGGACTTCCGTACAGTGGCCATAGCGACTCTAGCCGCATTGTGAGAAGTCATCTGGAGACTGCATTATTGATTCGCGACGCAATTTGTGTGTTTCATCGTCTACAGGAAGCTTCAAGGAATGCAGTAAAATGTAAACTGCGCATCGGAAGCAACCATTCGTGACTCCCAGGACGACTTCCGCACAGTGGCCATAGCAACTTTACCCGCTTTGTGGGGAGTCAACTGGAGACTGCGTTATTGACTCGCGACGCAATTTGTGTGTTCCATCATCTACAGGAAGCTTCAAGGTATGCAGTAAACTGAAAACTGCGCATCGGAAGCTACCAAGGTGACTCCCAGGAGGATTTCGGGACGGTAACCATAGCCACCTTAGTTCCTTTGTATGATGTCATCTGGAGCCTGCAATATTGACTCGCGACGCAACTTGTGTGTTCCATCGTCTACAGGAAGCTTCAAGGAATGCAGTAAACTGAAAACTGCGCATCGGAAGCAACCAAGGTGACACCCAGGAGGACTTCCGAACGGTGACCATAGCCACTTTAGTTCCTTTGTATGAAGTGTTCTGGAGACTGCATTATGGACTCGCGACGCAATTTGTGTGTTCCATCGTCTACAGGAGGCTTCAAGGAATGGAGCAAACTGAAAACTGCGCATCGGAAGCAACCAAGGTGACTCCCACGAGGACTTTCGAACGGTGACCATAGCCACTTTAGTTCCTCTGTAAGAAGTCATCTGGAGACTGCATTATTGACTCGCGACCTATTTGTGTGTTCCGTCAACTACAGGAAGCTTCAAGGAATGCAGTAAACTGAAAACTGCGCATTGGAAGCAGCCAAGGTGATTTCCAGGAGGACTTCCGTACAGTGGCCATAGCGACTTTAGCCGCCTTGTGAGAATTTATCAGGAGACTGCATTATTGACTCGCGACGCAATTTGTGTGTCCAATCGTCTACAGGAAGCTTCCAGGAATGAAGTAAACTGAAAACTGCGCATCGGAAGCAACCAAGGTGACTCCCAGGAGGACTTCCGTACAGTGGCCATTGCGACTTTAGCAGCTTTGCGAGAAGTCGTCTGCAGATTGCATTATCGGCTGGCGACGCAATTTGTGTGTTCCATCGTCTACAGGAAGCTTCAAGAAATGCAGTAAACTGAAAACTGCGCATCGGAAGCAAACATGGTGACTTTCAAGAGGACTTCCGTACACTGGCCATAGCGACGTTAGCCGCTTTGTGAGAAGTCATCTGGATACTGCATTATTGACTCACGACGCAATTTGTGTGTTCCATCGTCTACAGGATGATTCAAGGAATGCAGTAAACTGAAAACAGTGCATCGAAAGCAACCAAGGTGACTCCCCGGGAGGACTTCCGTACAGTGGCCATAGCGTCGTGACCCGCTTTGTTGGAAGTCATCTGGAGACTGCATTATTGACTCGCGACGCAATTTGTGTGTTCCATCGTCTGCAGGAAGCATCAAGAACTGCAGTAAACTGAAAACTGCGCATCGGAAGCAACCAAGATGACTCCCAGAAGGACTTCCGTACAGTGGCCATAGCGAATCCAGCCGCTTTGTGAGAAGTCATCTGGAGACTGCATTATTGACTCGCGACGCAATTTGTGTGTTCCATCGTCTACAGGAAGCTCCAAGGAATGCAGTAAACTGAAAACTGCGCATTGGAAACAACAAAGGTCACTCCCAGGTGGACATCCGTACAGTGGCCATAGCGACATTAGCCGCTTTGTGAGAATTCATCTGGAGACTGCATTATTGACTCGCGACGCAATTTGGGTGTTCCATCGTCTAGAGGAAGCCTCAAGGAATGCAGTAAACAGAAAACTGCGTATCGGAAGCAACCAAGGTGACTCCCAGGAGGACTTCCATACAGTGGCCATAGGGACGTTAGCCGCTTTGTGAGAACTGATCTGGAGACTGCATTATTGACTCGCGTCGCAATTTGTGTGTTCCATCGTCTACAGGAAGCTTCAACGAATGCAGAAAACTGAAAACTGCGCATCGGAAGCAACCAAAGTGACTCCCAGGAGGACTTCTGATCGGTGAAAATAGCCACATTAGTTCCTTTGTAAGATATCATCTGGAGAATGCATTATTGACTCGCGACGCATTTTCTGTGTTCCATCGTCTACAGGAAGCTTCAAGGAATGCAGTAAACTGAAAACTGCGCATCGGAAGCAACCAAGGTGACTCACAGGAGACCTTCCGTACAGTGGCCATAGCGACTTAAGCCGCTTTGTTAGAAGTCATCTCGAGACTGCATTAATGACTCGCGATGCAATATGTGTGTTCCATCCTCTACAGGAAGCTTCAAGGAATGCAGTAAACTGAAAACTGCGCATCGGAAGCAACCAAGGTGACTCCCAGGAGGACTTCCGTACAGTGGCCATAGCGACTTTAGCCGCTTTGTGAGAAGTCATCTTGAGACTGCATTATTGATTCGCGACGCAATTTATGTGTTTCATCGTCTACAGGAAGCTTCAAGGAATGCAGTAAAATGAAAACTGCGCATCGGAAGCAACCAATCGTGACTCCCAGGAGGACTTCCGCACAGTGGCTATAGCAACTTTACCAGCTTTGTGGGGAGTCAACTGGAGACTGCATTATTGACTCGCGACGCAATTCGTGTGTTCCATCATCTACAGGAAGCTTCAAGGTAAGCAGTAAACTGAAAACTGCGCATCGGAAGCAACCAAGGTGACTACCAGGAGGACTTCGGGACGGTGACCATAGCCACCTTAGTTCCTTTGTATGATGTCATCTGGAGCCTGCAATATTGACTCGCGACGCAATTTGTGTGTTCCATCGTCTACAGGGGGCTTCAAGGAATGGAGCAAACTGAAAACTGCGCATCGGAAGTAACAAAGGTGACTCCCAGGAGGACTTCCGAACGGTGACCATAGCCACTTTAGTTCCTTTGTAAGAAGTCATCTGGAGACTGCATTATTGACTCGCGACCAATTTGTGTGTTCCGTCAACTACAGGAAGCTTCAAGGAATGCAGTAAACTGAAAACTGCGCATTGGAAGCAGCCAAGGTGATTTCCAGGAGGACTTCCGTACAGTGGCCATAGCGACTTTAGCCGCCTTGTGAGAATTTATCTGGAGACTGCATTATTGACTCGCGACGCAATTTGTGTGTCCAATCGTCTACAGGAAGCTTCAAGGAATGCAGTAAACAGAAAACTGCGTATCGGAAGCAACCAAGGTGACTCCCAGGAGGACTTCCGAACAGTGGCCATAAGGACGTTAGCCGCTTTGTGAGAACTGATCTGGAGACTGCATTATTGACTCGCGTCGCAATTTGTGTGTTCCATCGTCTACAGGAAGCTTCAACGAATGCAGAAATCTGAAAACTGCGCATCGGAAGCAACCAAGGTGACTCCCAGGAGGACTTCCGTACAGTGGCCATAAGGACGTTAGCCGCTTTGTGAGAACTGATCTGGAGACTGCATTATAGACTCGCGTCGCAATTTGTGTGTTCCATCGTCTTCAGGAAGCTTCAACGAATGCAGAAATCTGAAAACTGCGCATCGGAAGCAACCAAGGTGACTCCCAGGAGGACTTCCGATCGGTGACCATAGGCACTTTAGTTCCTTTGTAAGATATCATCTGGAGAATGCATTATTGACTCGCGGCGCATTTTGTGTGTTCCATCGACTACAGGAAGTTTCAAGGAATGCAGTAAACTGAAAACTGCGCATCGGAAGCAACCAAGGTGACTCCCAGGGGTCATCCGAACGGTGACCATATCCACTTTAGTTCGTTTGTAAGAAGTCATCTGGAAGCTGCATTATTGACTCGCGACGCAATTTGTGTGATCCATCGTCTACAGGAATGTTCAAGGAATGCTGTAAACTGAAAACTGCGAATTTATAGCAACCAAGGTGACTCCCAGGACGATTTCCGTACTGTGGCCATAGCGACGTTTGCCGCTTTATGAGAAGTCATCTGGAGACTGCATTATTGACTCGCGACGCAATTTGTGTGTTTCATCGTTTACAGGAAGCTTCAAGGATTGCAGTAAACTGAAAACTGCGCATCGGAAGCAACCAAGGTGACTCCCAGGAGGTCTACCAAACGGTGCCCATAGCCACTTCAGTTCCTTTGTAACAAATCTATGGAGTATGCATTATTGACTCGCGACGCAATTTGTGTGTTCCAACGTCTACAGGAAGCTTCAAGGACTGCAGTAAACTGAAAACTGCGCATCGGAAGCAACCAAGGCGACTCCCAAGAGGACTTCTGAGCGGTGACCATAACCACTTTAGTTCGTTTTGTAAGAAGTCATCTAGAGACTGCATTATTGACTCGCGACGCATTTTGTGTGTTCCATCGTCTATAGGAAGCATCAAGGACTGCAGTAAACTAAACACTGCGCATCGGAAGCAACCAAGGTGACTCCCAGGAGGTATTCCGTACAGTGGCCATAGCGACGTTAGCCGCTTTGTGAGAAGTCATCTGGGGACAGCATTATTGACTCGCGACGCAATTTGTGTGTTCCATCGTCTACAGGAAGCTTCAAGGAATGCAGTAAACTGGAAACAGCGCATCGAAAGCAACTAAGGTGACTCCCCGGGAGGACTTCCATACAGTGGCCATTGCGACGTCAGCCGCTTTGCGAGAAGTCATCTGGAGACTGCATTATTGACTCGCGAAGCAATTTGTTTGTTCCATCGCCTACAGGAAGCTTCAAGGAATGCAGTAAACTGAAAACTGCGCATCGGAAACAACCAAGGTGACTCCCAGGAGGACTTCCGTACGGTGGCCATAGCGACTCTAGCCGCTTTGTGAGAAGTCATCTGGAGACTGCATTATTGATTCGCGACGCAATTTGTGTGTTTCATCGTCTACAGGAAGCTTCAAGGAATGCAGTAAAATGAAAACTGCGCATCAGAAGCAACCAATCGTGACTCCCAGGAGGACTTCCGCACAGTGGCCATAGCAACTTTACCCGCTTTGTGGGGAGTCAACTGGAGACTGCATTATTGACTCGCGACGCAATTTGTGTGTTCCATCATCTACAGGAAGCTTCAAGGTATGCAGTAAACTGAAAACTGCACATCGGAAGCAACCAAGGTGACTCCCAGGAGGACTTCGGGACGGTGACCATAGCCACCTTAGTTCGTTTGTATGATGTCATCTGGAGCCTGCAATATTGACTCGCGACGCAATTTGTGTGTTCCATCGTCTACAGGAAGCTTCAGGGAATGCAGTAAACTGAAAACTGCGCATCGGAAGCAACCAAGGTGACACCCAGGAGGACTTCCGAACGGTGACCATAGCCACTTTAGTTCCTTTGTATGAAGTGTTCTGGAGACTGCATTATGGACTCGCGACGCAATTTGTGAGTGCCATCGTCTACAGGAGGCTTCAAGGAATGGAGCAAACTGAAAACTGCGCATCGGAAGCAACCAAGGTGACTCCCAGGAGGACTTCCGAACGGTGACCATAGCCACTTTAGTTCCTTTGTAAGAAGTCATCTGGAGACTGCATTATTGACTCGCGACCAATTTGTGTGTTCCGTCAACTACAAGAAGCTTCAAGGAATGCAGTAAACTGAAAACTGCGCATTGGAAGCAGCCAAGATGATTTCCAGGAGGACTTCCGTACAGTGGCCATAGCGACTTTAGCCACCTTGTGAGAATTTATCTGGAGACTGCATTATTGACTCGCGACGCAATTTGTCTGTCCAATCGTCTACAGGAAGCTTTTAGGAATGCAGTACACTGAAAACTGCGCATCGGAAGCAACCAAGGTGACTCCCAGGAGGACTTCCGTACAGTGGCCATTGCGACTTTAGCCGCTTTGCGAGAAGTCGTCTGCAGATTGCATTATCGACTGGCGACGCAATTTGTGTGTTCCATCGTCTACAGGAAGCTTCAAGAAATGCAGTAAACTCAAAACTGCGCATCGGAAGGAAACATGGTGACTTCCAGGACGACTTCCGTACAGTGGCCATAGCGACGTTAGCCGCTTTGTGAGAAGTCATCTGGATACTGCATTATTGACTCACGACGCAATTTGTGTGTTCCATCGTCTACAGGATGATTCAAGGAATGCAGTAAACTGAAAACAGCGCATCGAAAGCAACCAAGGTGACTCCCCGGGAGGACTTCCGTACAGTGGCCATAGCGTCGTGACCCGCTTTGTGAGAAGTCATCTGGAGACTGCATTATTGACTCGCGACGCAATTTGTATGTTCCATCGTCTTCAGGAAGCATCAAGGACTGCAGTAAACTGAAAACTGCGCATCGGAAGCAACAAAGGTGACTCCCAGAAGGACTTCCGTACAGTGGCCATAGCGACTCCAGCCGCTTTGTGAGAGGTCATCTGGAGACTGCATTATTGACTCGCGACTCAATTTGTGTGTTCCATCGTCTACAGGAAGCTCCAAGGAATGCAGTGAACTGAAAACTGCGCATTGGAAGCAACAAAGGTCACTCCCAGGTGGTCATCCGCACAGTGGCCATAGCGACGTTAGCCGCTTTGTGAGAAGTCATCTGGAGACTGCATTATTGACTCGCGACGCAATTTGGGTGTTCCATCGTCTACAGGAAGCCTCAAGGAATGCAGTAAACAGAAAACTGCGTATCGGAAGCAACCAAGGTGACTCCCAGGAGGACTTCCGTACAGTGGCCATAGGGACGTTAGCCGCTTTGTGAGAACTGATCTGGAGACTGCATTATTGACTCGCGTCGCAATTTGTGTGTTCCATCGTCTACAGAAAGCTTCAACGAATGCAGGAAACTGAAAACTGCGCATCGGAAGCAACCAAGGTGACTCCCAGGAGGACTTCCGAACGGTGACCATAGCCACTTTAGTTCCTTTGTAAGAAATCATCTGGAGAATGCGTTATTGACTCGCGACGCAATTTCTGTGTTCCATCGTCTACTGGATGCTTCAGGGATTGCAGTAAACTGAAAACAGCGCATCGGAAGCAACCAAGGTGACTCCCAGGAGGACTTCCGAACGGTGACCATAGCCACTTTAGTTCTTTGTAAGAAGTCATCTGGAGACTGCATTATTGACTCGCGACGCAATTTGTGTGTTCCATCGTCTACAGGAAGCTTCAAGGAATGCAGTAAACTGAAAACCGCGCATCGGAAGCAACCAAGGTGACTCCCAGGAGGACTTCCGTACAGTGGCCATAGCGACTCTAGCCGCTTTGTGAGAAGTCATCTGGAGACTGCATTATTGACTCGCGACGCAACTTGGGTGTTCCATCGTCTACAGGAAGCTTCAAGGAATCCAGTAAACAGAAAACTGCGTATCGGAAGCAACCAAGGAGACTCCCAGGAGGACTTCCGTACAGTGGCCATAAGGACGTTAGCCGCTTTGTGAGAACTGATCTGGAGACTGCATTATTGACTCGCGTCGCAATTTGTGTGTTCCATCGTCTACAGGAAGCTTCAACGAATGCAGAGAACTGAAAACTGCGCATCGGAAGCAACCAAGGTGACTCCCAGGAGGACTTCCGATCGGTGACCATAGCCACTTTTGTTCCTTTGTAAGATATCATCTGGAGAATGCATTATTGACTCGCGACGCATTTTGTGTGTTCCATCGTCTACAGGAAGCTTCAAGGAATGCAGTAAACTGAAAACTGCGCATCGGAAGCAACCAAGGTGACTCCCAGGAGGACTTCCGAACGGTGACCATAGCCACTTTAGTTCCTTTGTATGAAGTGTTCTGGAGACTGCATTATGGACCCGCGACGCAATTTGTGTGTTCCATCGTCTACAGGAGGCTTCAAGGAATGGAGCAAACTGAAAACTGCGCATCGGAAGCAGCCAAAGTGACTCCCAGGAGGACTTCCGAACGGTGACCATAGCCACTTTAGTTCCTCTGTAAGAAGTCATCTGGAGACTGCATTATTGACTCACGACCAATTTGTGTGTTCCGTCAACTACAGGAAGCTTCAAGGAATGCAGTAAACTGAAAACTGCGCATTGGAAGCAGCCAAGGTGATTTCCAGGAGGACTTCCGTACAGTGGCCATAGCGACTTTAGCCGCCTTGTGAGAATTTATCTGGAGACTGCATTATTGACTCGCGACGCAATTTGTGTTGCCCATCATCTACAGGAAGCTTCAAGGTATGCAGTAAACTGAAAACTGCGCATCGGAAGCAACCAAAGTGACTCGCAGGAGGACTTCGGGACGGTGACCATAGCCACCTTAGTTCCTTTGTATGATGTCATCTGGAGCCTGCAATATTGACTCGCGACGCAATTTGTGTGTTCCATCGTCTACAGGAAGCTTCAAGGAATGCAGTAAACTGAAAACTGTGCATTGGAAGCAACCAAGGTGACTCCCAGAAGGACTGCCGAACGGTGACCATAGCCACTTTAGTTCCTTTGTATGAAGTGTTCTGGAGACTGCATTATTGACTCGCGACGCAATTTGTGTGTTCCATCGTCTACAGGAAGCTCCAAGGAATGCAGTAAACTGAAAACTGCGCATTGGAAGCAACAAAGGTCACTCCCAGGTGGACATCCGTACAGTGGCCATAGCGACGTTAGCCGCTTTGTGAGAAGTCATCTGGAGACTGCATTATTGACTCGCGACGCAATTTGGGTGTTCCAACGTCCACAGGAAGCTTCAAGGAATGCAGTAAACAGAAAACTGCGTATCGGAAGCAACCAAGGTGACTCCCAGGAGGACTTCCGTACAGTGGCCATAGGGACGTTAGCCGCCTTGTGAGAACTGATCTGGAGACTGCATTATTGACACGCGTCGGAATTTGTGTGTTCCATCGTCTACAGGAAGCTTCAACGAATGCAGGAAACTGAAAACTGCGCATCGGAAGCAACCAAGGTGACTCCCAGGAGGACTTCCGAACGGTGACCATAGCCACTTTAGTTCCTTTGTAAGATATCATCTGGAGAATGCATTATTGACTCGCGACGCAATTTGTGTGTTCCATCGTCTACTGGATGGTTCACGGATTGCAGTAAACTGAAAACAGCGCATCGGAAGCAACCTAGGTGACTCCCTGGAGGACTTCCGAACGGTGACCATAGCCACTTTAGTTCCTTTGTAAGAAGTCATCTGGAGACTGCATTATTGACTCGCGACGCAATTTGTGTGTTCCATCGTCTAGAGGAAGCTTCAAGGAATGCAGTAAACTGAAAACCGCGCATCGGAGGCAACCAAGGTGACTCCCAGGAGGACTTCCGTACAGTGGCCATAGCGACTCTAGCCGCTTTGTGAGAAGTCATCTGGAGACTGCATTATTGACTCGCGACGCAACTTGGGTGTTCCATCGTCTACAGGAATCTTCAAGGAATGCAGTAAACAGAAAACTGCGTATCGGAAGCAACCAAGGTGACTCCCAGGAGGACTTCCGTACAGTGGCCATAAGGACGTTAGCCGCTTTGTGAGAACTGATCTGGAGGCTGCATTATTGACTCGCGACGCAATTTGTGTGTTCCATCGTCTACAGGAAGCTTCAAGGAATGCAGTAAACTGAAAACTGCGCATCAGAAGCAACCAAGGTGATTCCCAGGAGGACTTACGAACGGTGACCATAGCCACTTTAGTTCCTTTGTGAGGAGTCATTTGGAGACTGCATTATAGACTCGCGACGCAATTTGTGTGTTCCATCGTCTACAGGAAGCTTCAAGGAATAACGCAAACTGAAAACTGCGCATCGGAAGCATCCAATGTGACTCCCAGGAGGACTTCCGTACAGTGGCCATAGCGACGTTGGCCGCATTGTGACAAGTTATCTGGAGACTGCATTATTGACTTGCGACGAAATTAGTGTGTTCCATAGTTTGCAGGAGGCTTCAACGATTGCAGTAAAGTGAAAACTGCACATCAGAAGCAAGCAAGGTGACTCCCTGCAGGACTTCCGAACGGTGACCATAGCCACTTTAGTTCCTTTGTAAGAAGTCCTCTGGGGACTGCATTATTGACTCGTGACGCAATTTGTGTGCTCCATCGTGTACAGGAAGCTTCAAGAAATGCAGTAAACTGAAAACTGCGCATCGGAAGGATTCAAGGTGACTCTCAGGAGGACTTCTGAACGGTGACCATATCAACTATAGTTCCCTTGTAAGAGGGCATCTGGAGATTGCATTATTGACTCGCGACGCAATTTGTGTGTTCCATCGTCTACAGGAAGCACCAAGGAATGCAGTAAACTGAAAACTGCGCATCGGAAGCAACCAAGGTGACTTCCAGGTGTACTTCCGAACCGTGACCTTAGCCTCTTCAGTTCCTTTGTAAGAAGTCACCAGGAGACAGCATTATTTACCCGCGACGCAATTTGTGTGCTCCATCGTGTACAGGTAGCTTCAAGAAATGCAGTAAACTGAAAACTGCGCATAGGAAGGAAACAAGGTGACTCTCAGGAGGGCTTCTGAACGGTGACCATAGCAACTATAGTTCCTTTGGAAGAGGGCATCTCGAGATTGCATTATTGACTCGCGACGCAATTTGTGTGTTCCATCGTCTACAGAAAGCTTCAAGGACTGCAGTAAACTGAAAACTGCGCATTGGAAGCAACCAAGGTGACTTCCAGGAGTACTTCCGAACGGTGACCATAGCCTCTATAGTTCCTTTGTAAGAAGTCATCAGGAGACAGCATTATTTACCCGCGACGCAATTTGTGTGTTCCATCGTTTACAGGAAGCTTCAAGAAATACAGTAAACTGAAAAGTGCGCATCGGAAGCAACCTAGAAGTCTCACAGGAAGACTTCCGTACGGTGAGCATAGCCACATTAGTTCCTTTGTAAGGAGTATCTGGAGACTGCATTATTGACTCGCGACGCAATTTGTGTGCTCAATCGCCTACAGGAAGCATCAAGGAATACCGCAAACTGAAAACCGCGCATCGGAAGCATCCAAGGTGACTTCCAGGAGGACTTCCGTACAGTGGCCATAGCGACGTTAGCCGCTTTGTGAGAAGTCATCTGGAGACTGAATTGTTGACTCGCGACGCAATTTGTGTGTTCCATCGTTTACAGGAAGCTTCAACGAATGCAGTTAAGTGAAATCTGCACATCAGAAGCAACCAAGGTGACTCCCTGCAGGACTTTCGAACGGTGACCATAGCCACTTTAGTTCCTTTGTAAGAAGTCATCTGGGGACTGCATTATTGACTCGCGACGCAATTTCTATATTCCATCGTCTACAGGAAGCTTCAAGGAATGCAGTAAACTGGAAACTGCGCATCGGAAGCAACCAAGGTGACTCCCAGGAGCAGTTCCGAACGGTGACCATAGCCACCTTAGTTACTTTGTAAGAAGTCATCTGGAGACTGCATTATTGACTCGCGACGCAATTTGTGTCTTCCATCGTCTACAGGAAGCTTCAAGGAATGCTGTAAACTTAAAACTGCGCATTGAAAGCAACCAAGGTGACTCCCAGGAGGACTTCCGAACGGTAACCATAGCCACTTTAGTTCCTTAGTAAGGAGTCATCTGGAGACTGCATTATTGTCTCGCGACGCAATTTGTGTCCTCCATCGTCTACAGGAAGCTTCAAGGAATGCCGCAAACAGAAAACTGCGCATCGAAAGCATCCAAGGTGACTCCCAGGAGCACTTCCGTACAGTGGCCATAGCGACGTTAGCCGCTATCTGAGAGGTGATCTGGAGACTGCTTTACTGACTCGCGACGCAATTTGTGTGTTCCGTCATCTACAGGAAGCTTAAAAGAATGCAGTAAACTAAAAACTGCGCATCGGAAGCAACCAAGGTGACTCCCAGGAGGACATCCGAACGGTAACCATAGCCACTTTAGTTCCTTTTGTATGGAGTCATCTGGAGACTGCATTATTGACTCGCGACGCAATTTGTGTGCTCCAACGTCTACAGGAAGCTTCAAGGAATGCCGCAAACAGAAAACTGCGCATCGAAAACAACCAAGGTGACTCGCAGGAGGACTTCCGTACAGTGGGGATAGCGACGTTAGCCGCTTTCTAAGAGGTGATCTGGAGACTGCTTTACTGACTCGCGACGCAATTAGCGTGTTCCATCGTGTACAGGAAGCTCCAAGGAATGCAGTAAACTGAAAACTGCGCATCGGAAGCAACCAAGGTGACTCCCAGGAGGACTTCCGAACGGTAACCATAGCCACTTTAGTTCCTTTGTAAGGAGTCATCTGGAGACTGCATTATTGACTCGCGACGCAATTTGTGTGCTCCATCGTGTACAGGAAGCTTCAAGAAATTCCGCAAACAGAAAACTGCGCATCGAAAGCAACAAAGGTGACTCCCAGGTGGACTTCCGTACAGTGGCCACAGCGACTTTAGCCGCTTTCTGAGAGGTGATCTGGAGACTGCTTTACTGACTCGCGACGCAATTTGTGTGTTCCATCGTCTACAGGAAGCTTCAAGGAATGCAGTAAACTGAAAACTGCGCATCGGAAGCAACCAATGTGACTCCCAGGAGGACATCCGAACGCTAACCATAGCCACTTTAGTTCCTTTTGTAAGGAGTCATCTGGAGACTGCATTATTGACTCGCGACGCAATTTGTGTGCTCCATCGTCTACAGGAAGCTTCAAGGAATGCCGCAAACAGAAAACTGCGCATCGAAGGCAACCAAGGTGACTCCCAGGTGGACTTCCGTACAGTGACCATAGCCACGTTAGCCGCTTTCTGAGAGGTGATCTAGAGACTGCTTTAGTGACTCGCGGCGCAATTTGTGTGTTCCAATGTTTACAGGAAGCTTCAAGGAATGCAGTAATCTGAAACTGCGCATCGGAAGCAACCAAGGTGACTCCCAGGAGGACTTCCGAACGGTAACCATAGCCACTTTAGTTCCTTTGTAGGGAGTCATCTGGAGACTGCATTATTGACTCGCGACGCAATTTGTGTGCTCCATCGTGTACAGGAAGCTTCAAGGAATGCCGCAAACAGAAAACTGCGCATCGAAAGCATCCAAGGTGTCTCCCAGGAGGACTTCCATACAGTGGCCATAGCGACGTTAGCCGCTTTCTGAGAGGTGATCTGGAGACTGCTTTACTGACTCACGACGCAATTTGTGTGTTCCGTCGTCTACAGGAAGCTACAAGGAATGCAGTAAACTGAAAACTGCGCATCGTAAGCAACCAAGGTGACTCCCAGGAGGACATCCGAACGTTAACCATAGCCACTTTAGTTCCTTTGTAAGGAGTCATCTGGAGACTGCATTATTGACTCGCGACGCAATTTGTGTGCTCCATCGTGTACAGGAAGCTTCAAGGAATGCCGCAAACAGAAAACTGCGCATCGAAAGCATCCAAGGTGACTCCCAGGAGGACTTCCATTCAGTGGCCATAGCGACGTTAGCCGCTTTCTGAGAGGTGATCTGGAGACTGCTTTACTGACTCACGACGCAATTTGTGTGTTCCGTCGTCTACAGGAAGCTTCAAGGAATGCAGTAAACTGAAAACTGCGCATCGGAAGCAACCAAGGTGACTCCCAGGAGGACATCCGAACGGTAACCATAGCCACTTTAGTTCCTTTGTAAGGAGTCATCTGGAGACTGCATTATTGACTCGCGACGCAATTTGTGTGCTCCATCGTCTACAGGAATCTTCAACGAATGCCGCAAACAGAAAACTGCGCATCAAAAACAACCAATGTGACTCGCAGGAGTACTTCCGTACAGTGGGGATAGCGACGTTAGCCGCTTTCTAAGAGGTGATCTGGAGACTGCTTTACAGACTCGCGACGCAATTTGTGTGTTCCATCGTCTACAGGAAGCTTCAAGGAATGCAGTAAACTGAAAACTGCGCATCGAAAGCAACTAAGGTGACTCCCAGGAGGACGTCCGTACAGTGGCCATAGCGACGTTAGCCGCTTTCTTAGAGGTGATCTGGAGACTGCTTAACTGACTCGCGACGCAATTTGTGTGTTCCATCGTCTACAGGAAGCTTCAAGGAATGCCGCAAACTGAAAACTGAGCATCGGAAGCAATGAAGGTAGGTGCCAGAAGGACTTCCGTACAGTGGCCTTAGCGACGTTAGCCGCTTTGTGACAGGTGATCTGGAGACTCCTTTACTGACTCGCGACGCAATTTGTGTGTTCCATCGTCTACAGGAAGCTTCAAGAATTGCAGTAAACTGAACACTGCGCATCAGAAGCAACCAAGGAGACTCCCAGGAGGACTTCCGAACGGTGACCATAGCCACTTTGATTCCTTTGTAAGAAGTCATCTGGAGACTGCTTTATTGACTCGCGACGCAATTTCTGTGTTCCATCGTCTACAGGAAGCTTCAAGGAATGCAGTAAACTGAAAACTGCGCATCGGAAGCAACGAAGGTGACTCCCAGGAGGACTTCCGAACGGTGACCATAGCCACTTTGGTTCCTTTGTAAGATGTCATCTGGAGACTGCTTTATTGACTCGCGACGCAATTTGTGTGTTCCATCGTCTACAGGAAGCTTCAAGGAATGCAGTGAACTGAATCTTCGCATTGGAAGCAACCAAGGTTACTCCCAGGAGGACTTCCGCACAGCAACCATAGCCACTTTAGTTACTTTGTAAGAAGTTATCTGGAGACTACATTGTTGACTCGCGACTAAATTTGTGTTTCCATCGTCTACAGGAAGCTTCAAGGAATACAGTGAACTGAAAACTGCGCATCGGAAGCAACCAAGGTGACTCCCAGGAGGACTTCCGAACGGTGACCATAGCGACGTTAGTTCCATTGTAAGAAGTCATCTGGAGACTGCATTATTGACTCGCGACGCAATTTGTGTGTTTTATCGCCTACAGGAAGATGCAAGGAACGCAGTAAACTGTAAACTGCGCATTGGAAGCAACCAAGGTGACTCCCAGATGGACTTCCGCACAGTGACCATAGCCACTTTAGTTCCTTTGTAAGAAGTCATCTGGAGACTACATTATTGACTCTCGACTCAATTTGTGTGTTCCATCGTCGTCAGGAAGCTTCAAGGAATACAGTACACTGAAAACTGCGCATCGGAAGCAACCAAGGTGCCTCCTGGAGGACTTCCGCACAATGGCCATAGCGACGTAAGCCGCCTTCTGAGAGGTGATCTGGAGACTGCTTTACTGACTCGCGACGCAATTTGTGTGTTCCATCGTCTACAGGAAGCTTTAAGGAATGCAGTAAACTGAAAACTGCGCATCGGAAGCAACCAAGGTGACTCCCAGGAGGGCTTCCGAACGGTGACCATAGCCACTTTGGTTCCTTTGTAAGAAGTCATCTGGAGACTGCATTATTGACTCGCAACGCAATTTGTGTGTTCCATCGTCTACAGGAAGCTTCAAGGAATGCAGTAAAATGAAAACTGCGCATCAGAAGCAACCAAAGTGACTCCCAGGAGGACTTCCGAACGGTAACCATAGCCACTTTAGTTCCTTTATAATGAGTCATCTGGAGACTGCATTATTGACTCGCGACGCAATTTGTGTGTTCCATCATCTACAGGAGGCTTCAACGAATGCAGTTACTGAATACTGCACATCGGAAGCAACCAAGGTGACTCCCAAGAGGACTTCCGGACAGTGACCTTAGCCACTTTAGTTCCTTTGTAAGAAGTCATCTGGAGAATGCATTATTGACTCGCGACGCAATTTGTGTGTTCCATCGTCTACAGGAAGCTTCAAGGAATGCGGTAAACTGAAAACTGCGAATCGGAAGGAACCGAGGTGAGTCCCAGGAGGATTTCTGAACGGTGACCATAGCAACGTTAGTCATTTTGTAAGAAGTCATCTGGATACTGCATTATTGACTCACGACGCAATTTGTGTGTTCCATCGTCTACAAGAAGCTTCAAGGAACGCAGTAAACTGAAAACTGTGAATTGGAAGCAACCAAGGTGACTCCCAAGAAGACTTCCACACAGTGACCATAGCCATTTTAGTTCCTTTGTAAGAAGTCATTCAAAGACTACTTTGTTGTCTCGCGACGCAATTAGTATGCTCCATCGTCTACAGGAAGCTTCAAGGAATGCAGTAAACTGAAAACTGCGCATGGGAAGCAACCAAGGTGACTCTCAGGACGAATTCCGTACAGTGGCCATACAGACGTTCGCCGCTTTGTCAGAAGACATCTGGTGACTGCATTATTACCTCGCGACGCAATTTTTGTGTTCCATCGTCTACAGGAAACTTCCAGGAATACAGTAAACTAAAAACTGCGCATCGGGATTAACCAAGGTGTCTCCCAGAAGGACTACCCGAACGGTGACCGTAGTCGCTTTAGTTCCCTTGTAAGAAGTCATCTGGGGACTGCATTATTGACTCGCGGCGCAATTTGTGTGTTCTAACGTCTACAGGAAAATTCAAGGAATACAGTAAACTGAAAACTGCACATCGGAAGTAACCAAGGTGACTCCCAGGAGGATTTCCGTACAGTGGCCATAGCGACGTTAGCCGCTTTGTGAGAGGTGATCTGGAGACTGCATTATCGACTCGCGACGCAATTTGTGTGTTCCATCGTCTACTGGAAACTTCAAGGAATGCAGTAAACTGAAAACTGCGCATCTGAAGCAACCAAGGTGAGTCCCAGGAGGATTTCCGAACGGTGACCATAGCAACGTTAGTTCCTTTGTGAGAGGAGATCTGGAGACTGCGTTATTGACTCGGGACGCGATTTGTGTGTTCCATTGCTTACTGGAAGCTTCAACGAATGCAGTAAACTAAAAACTGCACATCGGAAGCAACCAAGGTGACTCCCAGGTGGACTTCCGGACGATGACCACAGCCACTTTAGTTCCTTTGTAAGAAGTCCTCTGGAGACTGCATTATTGACTCGTGACGCAATTTGTGTTTTCCATCGTCTACAGGAAGCTTCAGGGAAAGCAGTAAACTGAAAACTGCGCATCGGAAGCAACCAAGGTGACTCGCAGGAGTACTTCCGAACGGTGATCATAGCCACTTTAGTTCCATTGTAAGAAAACATCTGGAGACCGCATTTTTGACTCGCGATGCAATTTGTGTGTTCCATCGTCTACAGAAAGCTTCAAGGAATGCAGTAAATTGTAAACTGCGCATCGGAAGCAACCAAGGTGAGTCCCAGGAGGACTTCCGAACGGTGACAATAGCAACGTTAGTTCCTTTGTAAGAAGTCGTCTGGAAGCTGCATTATTGAATCGCGACGCAATTTGTGTGTTCCATCGTCTGCAAAAAGCTTCATGGAATACAGTAAAGTGAAAACTGCACATCGGAAGCAACCGAGGTGACTCCCAGGAAGACTACCGTACAGTGGCCATAGCGACGTTAGCCGCTTTGTGAGAAGTCAACTGGAGACTGCATCATTGACTTCTGACGCAATTTGTGTGTTCCATCGTCTACAGGAAGCTTCATGGAATGCAGTAAACTGAAAACTGCGCATCGGAAGCAACCAAGGTGACTCCCAGGAAGAATTTCGAACGGTGACCATAGCCACCTTAGTTCCATTGTAAGAAGAATTCTGGAGACTGCGTTATGGACTCGTGACGCAATTTGTGGGTTCCATCGTCTACTGGAAGCTTCAAGGAACGCAGTAAACTGAGAATTGCGCATCGGAAGCAACCTAGGTGACTCCCAGCATGACTTCCGAACGGTGACCAAAGCCACTTTAGTTCCTTTGCAAGACGTCATCTGGTGACTGCATTATTGACTCGCGACGCAATTTGTGTGTTCCATCGTCCACAGGATGCTTCAAGGATTGCAGTAAACTGAAAACTGCGCATCCGATGCAACCAAGGTGACTCCCAGGAGGACTTCGGGAAGGTGACCATAGCCACTTTAGTTCCTTTGTAAGAAGTCATCTGGAGACTGCAATATTGGCTCGCGACGATATTTGTGTGTTCCATCGTCTACAGGAAGCTTCAAGGATTGCAGCAAACTGAAAACTGCGGATCGGATGCAACCAAGGTGACTCCCAGATGGACTTCGGAACGATGACCATAGCCACTTTAGTTTCTTTGTAACATGTCATCTGGGGACTGCATTATTGACTCGCGACGCAATTTGTGTATTCCATCGTCTACAGGAGGCTTCAAGGATTGCAGTAAACTGAAAACTGCGCATCGGAAACAGCCAAGGCGACTCCTACGAGAACTTCCGAACGGTGACAATTGCCCCTTTAGTTCCTCTGTAAGAAGTCATCTGGAGACTGCATTATTGACTCGCGACGCAATTTGTGTGTTCCATCGTCTACAGGAGGCTTCAAGGAATGCAGTAAACTGAAAACTGCGCATCGGAAGCAACCAAGGTGACTCCCAGGAGGACTTCGGGAAGGTGACCATAGCCACTTTAGTTCCTTTGTAAGAAGTCATCTGGAGACTGCAATATTGACTCGCGACGCAATTTGTGTGTTCCATCGTCTACAGGAAGCTTCAAGGTTTGCATTAAACTAAAAACTGCGCATCGGATGCAACCAAGGTGACTCCCAGAAGGACTTCGGAACGATGAATATAGCCACTTTAGTTCCTTTGTAACATGTCATCTGGGGACTGCATTATTGACTCGCGATGCAATTTGTGTGTTCCATCGTCTACAGGAAGCTTCAAGGAATGCAGTAAATTGAAAACTGCGCATCGGAAGCAACCAAGGTGATTCCCAGGAGGACTTCGGAACGGTGACCATAGCCACTATAGTTCCTTTGTAAGAAGTCATCTGGAGACTGCATTATTGACTCACGAAGCAATTTGTGTGTTCCATCATCTACAGGAAGCTTCCAGGAATGCAGAAAACTAAAACTGCGCATCGGAAGCAACCAAGGTGACTCCCAGGAGGACGTCCGTACATTGGCCTTAACGACGTTAGCCGCTTTGTGAGAAGTCATCTGGAGACTACATTATTGAGTCACGACGCAATTTGTGTGTTCCATCGTCTACAGGAGGCTTCAAGGAATGCAGTAAACTGAAAACTGCGCATCGGAAGCAACCAAGGTGATTCCCAGGAGGACTTCGGAACGGTGACCATAGCCACTATAGTACCTTTGTAAGAAGTCATCTGGAGACTGCATTATTGACTCACGAAGCAATTTGTGTGTTCCATCATCTACAGGAAGCTTCCAGGAATGCAGAAAACTAAAACTGCGCATCGGAAGCAACCAAGGTGACTCCCAGGAGGACGTCCGTACAGTGGCCTTAACGACGTTAGCCGCTTTGTGAGAAGTCATCTGGAGACTGCATTATTGAATCGCGACGCAATTTGTGTGTTCCATCGTCTACAGAAGGCTTCATGGAATGCAGTAAACTGAAAACTGCGCATCGGAAGCAACCAAGGTGGCTCCCAGGAGGACTTCCGAACGGTGACCATAGCCACTTTAGTTCCTATGCAAGAAGTCATCTTGAGACTGCATTATTGACCCACGAAGCAATTTGTGTGTTCCATCATCTACAGGAAGCTTCCAGGAATGCAGAAAACTAAAACTGCGCATCGGCAGCAACCAAGGTGACTCCCAGGAGGACGTCCGTACAGTGGCCTTAACGACGTTAGCCGCTTTGTGAGAAGTCATCTGGAGACGGCATTATTGAATCGCGACGCAATTTGTGTGTTCCATCGTCTACAGGAGGCTTCAAGGAATGCAGTAAACTGAAAACTGCGCATCGGAAGCAACCAAGGTGGCTCCCAGGAGGACTTCGGGAAGGTGACCATAGCCACTTTAGTTCCTTTGTAAGAAGTCAGCTGGAGACTGCAATATTGACTCGCGACGCAATATGTGTGTTCCATCGTCTACAGGAAGCTTCAAGGGTTGCAGTAAACTGGAAACTGCGCATCGGATGCAACCAAGGTGACTCCCAGAAGGACTTCGGAACGATGACCATAGCCACTTTAGTTTCTTTGTAACATGTCATCTGGGGACTGAATTATTGACTCGCGACGCAATTTGTGTGTTCCATCGACTACAGGAAGCTTCAAGGAATGCAGTAAATTGAAAACTGCGCATTGGAAGCAACCAAGGAGACTCCCACGAGGACGTCCGTACAGTGGCCTTAACGACGTTAGCCGCTTTGTGAGGAGTCATCTGGAGACTGCATTATTGAATCGCGACGCAATTAGTGTGTTTCATCGTCCACAGGATGCTTCAAGGAATGCAGTAAACTGAAAACTGCGCATCGGAAGCAACCAAAGTGACTCCTAGGAGAACTTCCGAACGTTGACAATAGCCCCTTTAGATCCTTTGTAAGAAGTCATCTGGAGACTGCATTATTAACTCGCGAAGAAATTTGTGTGTTCCATCGTCTGCAGGACGCTTCAAGGAATGCAGTAAACTGAAAACTGTGCATCGGAAGGAGCCAAGGTGTCTCAAAAGTAGACTACCGAACGATGACCATAGCACCGTTAGTTCCTTTGTAAGAAGTCACCTGGAGACTGCATTATTGACTCGCGACGCAATTTGTTTGTTCCATCGTCGACAGGAAGCTTCAAGCAGCACGGTAAACTGAAAACTGCGCATTGGAAGCAACCAAGGTGACTCCCAGGAGGACTTCCGTACAGTGGCCATAGCGACGTTAACCGCATTGTGAGAAGTCATCTGGATACTGCGTTATTGGCTCGCGACGCAATTAGTGTGTTCCATCGTCTACAGAAAGCTTCAAGGAATACAGTAACCCGAAAACTGCGCATCGGAAGGACTCAAGGTGACTCCCAGGAGGACTTTCAAACGGTGTCCATAGCCACGTTAGTTCCATTGTAAAAAGTTCTCTGGAGACTGCATTATTGACTCGCGACGCAATTTGTGTGTTCCATCGTCTACAGGAAGATTCAAGGAATGCAGTAAATTGAAAACTGCGCATCAGAAGCAACCAAGGTTCCTCCCAGGAGGACTTTCGTACAGTGGCCATAGCGACGTTAGCAGCTTTGTGAGAAGTCATCTGGAGACTGCATTATTGACTCGCGACGCAAATAGTGTGTCCCATCGTCAACAGGAAGCTTCAAGGAATACAGTAAACTGCAAACTGCGCATCGGAAGCAACCAAGATGACTCCCAGGAGGACTTCCGTACAGTGTCCATAGCGACGTTAGCCCCTTTGTGAGAAGTCATCTGGAGACTGCATTAATGGCTCGGGACGAAACTTGTGTGTTCCATTGTCTACAGGAAGCTTCAAGGAATACAGTAAACTGCAAACTCAGCATCGGAAGCAACCAACATGAGTCCCAGGAGGACTTTCCGAACACTGACCATAGCCACGTCAGTACCTTTGTAAGAAGTCATCTGGAGACTGCATTATTCACTCGCGACGCAATTTCTGTGTTCCATCGTCTGCAGGAAGCTTCAAGCAATACAGTAAACTGAAAACTGCGCATCGGAAGCATCCAAGGTGTCTCCCAGGAATACATCTGTACAATGGCCATAGCGACGTTAGCCGCTTTATATGAAGTCATCTCGAGACTGCATTATTGACTCGCGACGCAATTTGTGTGTTCCATCGTCTACAGGAAAATTCAAGGAATACTGTAAACTGAAAACCGCGCATCGGAAGTAATCAAGGTGACTCCCAGGAGGATTTCCGTTCAGTGGCCATAGCGACGTTAGCCGTTTTGTGAGAGGTCATCTGGAGACCGCATTATTGACTTGCGTCGCAATTTGTGTGTCCCATCGTCAACAGGAAGCTTCAAGGAATACAGCAAACTGCAAACTGCGCATCGGAAGCAACCAAGATGACTCCCAGGAGGACTTCCGTACAGTGGCCATAGCGACGTTAGCCCCTTTGTGAGAAGTCATCTGGAGACTGCATTAATGGCTCGAGCCGAAACTTGTGTGTTTCATCGTCTACAGGAAGCTTCAAGGAATACAGTAAACTGCAAACTGCGCATCGGAAGCAACCAAGGTGACTCCCAGAAGGACTTTAAGAACATCGACAATAACCACTTCAGTTCCTTGGTAAGAAGTCATCTGGAGACTGCATTATTGACTCGAGACGCAATTTCTGTGTTCCATCGTCTACAGGAAGCTTCAAGGAATGCAGTAAACTGAAAACTGCGCATCGGAAGCAACCAAGTTGACTCCCAGGAGGACTTCCGTACAGTGGCCATAGCGTCGTTAGCCGCTTTGTGAGAAGTCATCTGGAGACTGTATTAATGACTCGGGACGAAACTTGTGTGCTCCATCGTCTACAGCAAGCTTCAAGGAATACAGTAAACTGCAAACTGCGCATCGGAAGCAACCAAGGCGACTCCCTGGAGGACTTCCGAACGGTGACTATAGCCACGTTAGTTCCTTTGTAAGAAGTCATTTGGCGACTGCATTATTGACTCGCGACGCAATTTGTGTGTTCCATCGACTACAGGAAGCTTCAAGGATTGCAGTAAACTGAAAACTGCACATCGGATGCAACCAAGGTGACTCCCAGAAGGACTTCGGGAAGATGACCTTAGCCACTTTAGTTTCTTTGTAACATGTCATCTGGGGACTGCATTATTGACTCGCGACGCAATTTGTGTGTTCCATCGTCTACAGGAAGCTTCAAGGGTTGCAGTAAACTGGAAACTGCGCATCGGATGCAACCAAGGTGACTCCCACGAGGACGTCCGTACAGTGGCCTTAACGACGTTAGCCGCTTTGTGAGAAGTCATCTGGAGACTGCATTATTGAATCGCGACGCAATTAGTGTGTTTCATCGTCCACAGGATGCTTCAAGGAATGCAGTAAACTGAAAACTGCGCATCGGAAGCAACCAAGGTGACTCCTAGGAGAACTTCCGAACTTAACAATAGCCCCTTTAGATCCTTTGTAAGATGTCATCTGGAGACTGCATTATTAACTCGCGAAGAAATTTGTGTGTTCCATCGTCTGCAGGACGCTTCAAGGAATGCAGTAAACTGAAAACTGCGCATCGGAAGGAGCCAAGGAGTCTCAAAAGTAGACCACCGAACGATGACCATAGCACCGTTAGTTCCTTTGTAAGAAGTCACCTGGAGACTGCATTATTGACTCGCGACGCAATTTGTTTGTTCCATCGTCGACAGGAAGCTTCAAGCAATACGGTAAACTGAAAACTGCGCATTGGAAGCAACCAAGGTGACTCCCAGGAGGACTTCCGTACAGTGGCCATAGCGACGTTAACCGCATTGTGAGAAGTCATCTGGATACTGCGTTATTGGCTCGCGACGCAATTAGTGTGTTCCATCGTCTACAGAAAGCTTCAAGGAATACAGTAACCCGAAAACTGCGCATCGGAAGGAACCAAGGTGACTCCCAGGAGGACTTTCATACGGTGTCCATAGCCACGTTAGTTCCATTGTAAAAAGTTCTCTGGAGACTGCATTATTGACTCGCGACGCAATTTGTGTGTTCCATCGTCTACAGGAAGATTCAAGGAATGCAGTAAATTGAGAACTGCGCATCAGAAGCAACCAAGGTTCCTCCCAGGAGGACTTTCGTACAGTGGCCATAGCGACGTTAGCAGCTTTGTGAGAAGTCATCTGGAGACTGCATTATTGACTCGCGACGCAAATAGTGTGTCCCATCGTCAACAGGAAGCTACAAGGAATACAGTAAACTGCAAACTGCGCATCGGAAGGAACCAAGATGACTCCCAGGAGGACTTCCGTACAGTGTCCATAGCGACGTTAGCCCCTTTGTGAGAAGTCATCTGGAGACTGCATTAATTGGTCGGGACGAAACTTGCGTGTTCCATTGTCTACAGGAAGCTTCAAGGAATACAGTAAACTGCAAACTCAGCATCGGAAGCAACCAACATGAGTCCCAGGAGGACTCTCCGAACACTGACCATAGCCACGTCAGTACCTTTGTAAGAAGTCATCTGGAGACTGCATTATTGACTCACGAAGCAATTTGTGTGTTCCATCATCTACAGGAAGCTTCCAGGAATGCAGAAAACTAAAACTGCGCATCGGCAGCAACCAAGGTGACTCCCAGGAGGACGTCCGTACAGTGGCCTTAACGACGTTAGCCGCTTTGTGAGATGTCATCTGCAGACTGCATTATTGAATCGCGACGCAATTTGTGTGTTCCATCGTCTACAGGAGGCTTCAAGGAATGCAGTAAACTGAAAACTGCGCATCGGAAGCAACCAAGGTGGCTCCCAGGAAGACTTCGGGAAGGTGACCATAGCCACTGTAGTTCCTTTGTAAGAAGTCATCTGGAGACTGCAATATTGACTCGCGACGCAATTTGTGTGTTCCATCGTCTACAGGAAGCTTCAAGGATTGCAGTGAACTGAAAACTGCGCATCGTATGCAACCAAGGTGACTCCCAGAAGGACTTCGGAACGATGACCATAGCCACTTTAGTTTCTTTGTAACATGTCATCTGGGGACTGCATTATTGACTCGCGACGCAATTTGTGTATTCCATCGTCTACAGGAAGCTTCAAGGAATGCAGTAAATTGAAAACTGCGCATTGGAAGCAACCAAGGAGACTCCCAGGAGGACGTCCGTACAGTGGCCTTAACGACGTTAGCCGCTTTGTGAGAAGTCATCTGGAGACTGCATTATTGAATCGCGACGCAATTAGTGTGTTTCATCGTCCACAGGATGCTTCAAGGAATGCAGTAAACTGAAAACTGCGCATCGGAAGCAACCAAGGTGACTCCTAGGAGAACTTCCGAACGTTGACAATAGCCCCTTTAGATCCTTTGTAAGAAGTCATCTGGAGACTGCATTATTAACTCGCGAAGAAATTTGTGTGTTCCATCGTCTGCAGGACGCTTCAAGGAATGCAGTAAACTGAAAACTGCACATCGGAAGGAGCCAAGGTGTCTCAAAAGTAGACTACCGAAAGATGACCATAGCACCGTTAGTTCCTTTGTAAGAAGTCACCTGGAGACTGCATTATTGACTCGCGACGCAATTTGTTTGTTCCATCATCGTCAGGAAGCTTCAAGCAATACGGTAAACTGAAAAACTGCGCATAGGAAGCAACCAAGGTGACTCCCAGGAGGACTTCCGTACAGTGGCCATAGCGACGTTAACCGCATTGTGTGAAGTCATCTGGATACTGCGTTATTGGCTCGCGACGCAATTAGTGTGTTCCATCGTCTACAGAAAGCTTCAAGGAATACAGTAACCCGAAAACTGCGCATCGGAAGCAACCAAGGTGATTCCCAGGAGGACTTCGGAACGGTGACCATAGCCACTATAGTTCCTTTGAAAGAAGTCATCTGGAGACTGCATTATTGACTCACGAAACAATTTGTGTGCTCCATCATCTACAGGAAGCTTCCAGGAATGCAGAAACCTAAAACTGCGCATCGGAAGCAACAAAGGTGACTCCCAGGAGGACGTCCGTACAGTGGCCTTAACGACGTTAGCCGCTTTGTTAGAAGTCATCTGGAGACTGCATTATTGAATCGCGACGCAATTTGTGTGTTCCATCGTCTACAGGAAGCTTCAAGGAATGCAGTAAACTGAAAACTGCACATCGGAAGCAACCAAGGTGACTCCCAGGAGGACTTTCGAACGGTGACCATAGCCACTTTAGTTCCTATGCAAGAAGTCATCTGGAGACTGCAGTATTGACTCACGAAGCAATTTCTGTGTTCCATCATCTACAGGAAGCTTTCAGGAATGCAGAAAACTAAAACTGCGCATCGGAAGCAACCAAGGTGAAACCCAGGAGGACGTCCGTACAGTGGCCTTAACGACGTTAGCCGCTTTGTGAGAAGTCATCTGGAGACTGCATTATTGAATCGCGACGCAATTTGTGTGTTCCATCGTCTACAGGAGGCTTCAAGGAATGCAGTAAACTGAAAACTGCGCATCGGAAGCAACCAAGGTGGCTCCCAGGAAGACTTCGGGAAGGTGACCATAGCCACTTTAGTTCCTTTGTAAGAAGTCATCTGGAGACTGCAATATTGACTCGCGACGCAATTTGTGTGTTCCATCGTCTACAGGAAGCCTCAAGGATTGCAGTAAACTGAAAACTGCGCATCGTATGCAACCAAGGTGACTCCCAGAAGGACTTCGGAACGATGACCATAGCCACTTTAGTTTCTTTGTAACATGTCATCTGGGGACTGCATTATTGACTCGCGACGCAATTTGTGTATTCCATCGTCTACAGGAAGCTTCAAGGAATGCAGTAAATTGAAAACTGCGCATTGGAAGCAACCAAGGAGACTCCCAGGAGGACGTCCGTACAGTGGCCTTAACGACGTTAGCCGCTTTGTGAGATGTCATCTGGAGACTGCATTATTGAATCGCGACGCAATTAGTGTGTTTCATCGTCCACAGGATGCTTCAAGGAATGCAGTAAACTGAAAACTGCGCATCGGAAGCAACCAAGGTGACTTCTAGGAGAACTTCCGAACGTTGACAATAGCCCCTTTAGATCCTTTGTAACAAGTCATCTGGAGACTGCATTATTAACTCGCGAAGAAATTTGTGTGTTCCATCGTCTGCAGGACGCTTCAAGAAATGCAGTAAACTGAAAACTGCGCATCGGAAGGAGCCAAGGTGTCTCAAAAGTAGACTACCGAACGATGACCATAGAACCGTTAGTTCCTTTGTAAGAAGTCACCTGGAGACTGCATTATTAACTCGCGACGCAATTTGTTTGTTCCATCGTCGTCAGGAAGCTTCAAGCAATATGGTAAACTGAAAACTGCGCATTGGAAGCAACCAAGGTGACTCCCAGGAGGACTTCCGTACAGTGGCCATAGCGACGTTAACCGCATTGTGTGAAGTCATCTGGATACTGCGTTATTGGCTCGCGACGCAATTAGTGTGTTCCATCGTCTACAGAAAGCTTCAAGGAATACAGTAACCCGAAAACTGCTCATCGGAAGGAACCAAGGTGACTCCCAGGAGGACTTTCAAACGGTGTCCATAGCCACGTTAGTTCCACTGTAAAAAGTTCTCTGGAGACTGCATTATTGACTCGCGACGCAATTTGTGTGTTCCATCGTCTACAGGAAGATTCAAGGAATGCAGTAAATTGAAAACTGCGCATCAGAAGCAACCAAGGTTCCTCCCAGGAGGTCTTTCGTACAGTGGCCATAGCGACGTTAGCAGCTTTGTGAGAAGTCATCTGGAGACTGCAATATTGACTCGCGACGCAATTTGTGTGTTCCATCGTCTACAGGAAGCTTCAAGGATTGCAGTAAACTGAAAACTGCGCATCGGATGCAACCAAGGTGACTCCCAGAAGGACTTCGGAACGATGACCATAGCCACTTTAATTTCTTTGTAACATGTCATCTGGGGACTGCATTATTGACTCGCGACGCAATTTGTGTGTTCCATCGTCTACAGGAAGCTTCAAGGAATGCAGTAAATTGAAAATTGCGCATCGGAAGCAACCAAGGTGATTCCCAGGAGGACTTCGGAACGGTGACCATAGCCACTATAGTTCCTTTGTAAGAAGTTATCTGGAGACTGCATTATTGACTCACGAAGCAATTTGTGTGTTCCATCATCTACAGGAAGCGTCCAGGAATGCAGAAACCTAAAACTGCGCATCGGAAGCAACCAAGGTGACTCCCAGGAGGACTTCCGAACGGTGACCATGGCCACTTTAGTTCCTATGCAAGAAGTCATCTGGAGACTGCAGTATTGACTCACGAAGCAATTTGTGTGTTCCATCATCTACAGGAAGCTTTCAGGAATGCAGAAAACTAAAACTGCGCATCGGAAGCAACCAAGGTGACTCCCAGGAGGACGTCCGTACAGTGGCCTTAACGACGTTAGCCGCTTTGTGAGAAGTCATCTGGAGACTGCATTATTGAATCGCGACGCAATTTGTGTGTTCCATCGTCTACAGGAAGCTTCAAGGAATGCAGTAAACTGAAAACTGCGCATCGGAAGCAACCAAGGTGACTCCCAGGAGGACTTCCGAACGGTGACCATAGCCACTTTAGTTAATATGCAAGAAGTCATCTGGAGACTGCAGTATTGACTCACGAAGCAATTTGTGTGTTCCATCATCTACAGGAAGCTTTCAGGAATGCAGAAAACTAAAACAGCGCATCGGAAGCAACCAAGGTGACTCCCAGGAGGACGTCCGTACAGTGGCCTTAACGACGTTAGCCGCTTTGTGAGAGGTCATCTGGAGACTGCATTATTGAATCGCGACGCAATTTGTGTGTTCCATCGTCTACAGGAGGCTTCAAGGAATGCAGTAAACTGAAAACTGCGCATCGGAAGCAACCAAGGTGATTCCCAGGAGGACTTCGGAACGGTGACCATAGCCACCATAGTTCCTTTGTAAGAAGTCATCTGGAGACTGCATCATTGACTCACGAAGCAATTTGTGTGTTCCATCATCTACAGGAGGCTTCCAGGAATGCAGAAAACTAAAACTGCGCATCGGAAGCAACCAAGGTGACTCCCAGGTGGACGTCCGTACAGTGGCCTTAACGACGTTAGCCGCTTTGTGAGAAGTCATCTGGAGACTGCATTATTGAATCGCGACGCAATTTGTGTGTTCCATCGTCTACAGGAAGCTTCATGGAATGCAGTAAACTGAAAACTGCGCATCAGAAGCAACCAAGGTGACTCCCAGGAGGACTTCCGAACGGTGACCATAGCCACTTTAGTTCCAATGCAAGAAGTCATCTGGAGACAGCATTATTGACTCACGAAGCAATTTGTGTGTTCCATCATCTACAGGAAGCCTCCAGGAATGCAGAAAACTAAAACTGCGCATCGGCAGCAACCAAGGTGACTCCCAGGAGGACGTCCGTACAGTGGCCTTAACGACGTTAGCCGCTTTGTGAGAAGTCATCTGGAGACTGCATTATTGAATCGCGACGCAATTTGTGTGTTCCATCGTCTACAGGAGGCTTCAAGGAATGCAGTAAACTGAAAACTGTGCATCGGAAGCAACCAAGGTGGCTCCCAGGAGGACTTCGGGAAGGGGACCATAGCCACTTTAGTTCCTTTGTAAGAAGTCATCTGGAGACTGCAATATTGACTCGCGACGCAATTTGTGTGTCCCATCGTCTACAGGAAGCTTCAAGGATTGCAGTAAACTGAAAACTGCGCATCGGATGCAACCAAGGTGACTCCCAGAAGGACTTCGGAACGATGACCATAGCCACTTTAGTTTCTTTGTAACATGTCATCTGGAGACTGCATTAATGACTCGCGACGCAATTTGTGTGTTCCATCGTCTACAGGAAGCTTCAAGTAATGCAGTAAATTGAAAACTGCGCATTGGAAGCAACCAAGGAGACTCCCAGGAGGACGTCCGTACAGTGGCCTTAACGACGTTAGCCGCTTTGTGAGAAGTCATCTGGAGACTGCATTATTGAATCGCGACGCAATTAGTGTGTTTCATCGTCCACAGGATGCTTCAAGGAATGCAGTAAACTGAAAACTGCGCATCGGAAGCAAACAAGGTGACTCCTAGGAGAACTTCCGAACGTTGACAATAGCCCCTTTAGATAATTTGTAAGAAGTCATCTGGAGACTGCATTATTAACTCGCGAAGAAATTTGTGTGTTCCATCGTCTGCAGGACGCTTCAAGGAATGCAGTAAACTGAAAACTGCGCATCGGAAGGAGCCAAGGAGTCTCAAAAGTAGACTACCGAACGATGACCATAGCACCGTTAGTTCCTTCGTAAGAAGTCACCTGGAGACCGCATTATTGACTCGCGACGCAATTTCTTTGTTCCATCGTCGTCAGGAAGCTTCAAGCAATACGGTAAACTGAAAACTGCGCATTGGAAGCAACCAAGGTGACTCCCAGGAGGACTTCCGTACAGTGGCCATAGCGACGTTACCCGCATTGTGAGAAGTCATCTGGATACTGCGTTATTGGCTCGCGATGCAATTAGTGTGTTCCATCGTCAACAGGAAGATTCAAGGAATGCAGTAAATTGAAAACTGCGCATCAGAAGCAACCAAGGTTCCTCCCAGGAGGACTTTCGTACAGTGGCCATAGCGACGTTAGCAGCTTTGTGAGAAGTCATCTGGAGACTGCATTATTGACTCGCGACGCAAATAGTGTGTCCCATCGTCAACAGGAAGCTTCAAGGAATACAGTAAACTGCAAACTGCGCATCGAAAGCAACCAAGATGACTGCCAGGAGGCCTTCCGTACAGTGTCCATAGCGACGTTAGCCCCTTTGTGAGAAGTCATCTGGAGACTGCATTAATGACTCGGGACGAAACTTGTGTGTTCCATTGTCTACAGGAAGCTTCAAGGAATACAGTAAACTGCAAACTCAGCATCGGAAGCAACCAACATGACTCCCAGGAGGACTTTCCGAACATTGACCATAGCCACGTCAGTACCTTTGTAAGAAGTCATCTGGAGACTGCATTATTGACTCGCGACGCAATTTCTGTGTTCCATCGTCTGCAGGAAGCTTCAAGCAATACAGTAAACTGAAAACTGCGCATCGGAAGCATCCAAGGTGTCTCCCAGGATTACATCTGTACAATGGCCATAGCGACGTTAGCCGCTTTATGTGAAGCTATCTGGAGACTGCATTATTGACTCGCGACGCAATTTGTGTGTTCCATCGTCTACGGGAAAATTCAAGGAATACTGTAAACTGAAAACCGCGCATCGGAAGTAATCAAGGTGACTCCCAGGAGGATTTCCGTACAGTGGCCATAGCGACGTTAGCCGTTTTGTGAGAGGTCATCTGGAGACCGCATTATTGACTTGCGTCGCAATTTGTGTGTCCCATCGTCAACAGGAAGCTTCAAGGAATACAGTAAACTGCAAACTGCGCATCGGAAGCAACCAAGATGACTCCCAGGAGGACTTCCGTACAGTGGCCATAGCGACGTTAGCCCCTTTGTGAGAGGTCATCTGGAGACTGCATTAATGGCTCAGGACGAAACTTGTGTGTTTCATCGTCTACAGGAAGCTTCAAGGAATACAGTAAACTGCAAACTGCGCATCGGAAGCAACCAAGGTGACTCCCAGGAGGACTTTAAGAACATTGACCATAACCACTTCAGTTCCTTTGTAAGAAGTCATCTGGAGACTGCATTATTGACTCAAGACGCAATTTCTGTGTTCCATCGTCTACAGGAAGCTTCAAGGAATGCAGTAAACTGAAAACTGCGCATCGGAAGCAACCAAGGTGACTCCCAGGAGGACTTCCGTACAGTGGCCATAGCGTCGTTAGCCGCTTTGTGAGAAGTCATCTGGAGACTGTATTAATGACTCGGGACGAAACTTGTGTGATCCATCGTCTACAGGAAGCTTCAAGGAATACAGTAAACTGCAAACTGCGCATCGGAAGCAACCAAGGCGACTCCCTGGAATACATCTGTACAATGGCCATAGCGACGTTAGCTGCTTTAAGTGAAGTCATCTGGAAACTGCATTATTGACTCGCGACGAAATTTGTGTGTTCCATCATCTACAGGAAAATTCAAGGAATACTGTAAATTGAAAACCGCGCATCGGAAGTAACCAAGGTGACTCCCAGGAGGATTTCCGTACAGTGGCCATAGCGCCGTTAGCCGCTTTGTGAGAGGTCATCTGGAGACCGCATTATTGGCTTGCGTCGCAGTTTGTGTGTCCCATCGTCAACAGGAAGCTTCAAGGAATACAGTAAACTGCAAACTGCGCATCGGAAGCAACCAAGGTGACTCCCAGGAGGACTTTCCGAACATTGACCATAACCACTTCAGTTCCTTTGTAAGAAGTCATCTGGAGACTGCATTATTGACTCGAGACGCAATTTCTGTGTTCCATCGTCTACAGGAAGCTTCAAGGAATGCAGTAAACTGAAAACTGCGCATCGGAAGCAACCAAGATGACTCCCAGGAGGACTTCCGTACAGTGGCCATAGCGACGTTAGCCTCTTTGTGAGAAGTCATCTGGAGACTGCATTAATGACTCGGGACGAAACTTGTGTGCTCCATCGTCTACTGGAAGCTCCAAGGAATACAGTAAACTGCAAACTGCGCATCGGAAGCAACCAAGATGACTCCCAGGAGGACTTCCGTACAGTGGCCATAGCGACGTTAGCCCCTTTGTGAGAAGTCATCTGGAGACTGCATTAATGGCTCGGGACGAAACTTGTGTGTTCCATCGTCTACAGGAAGCTTCAAGGAGTACAGTAAACTGCAAATTGCGCATCGGGAGCAACCAAGGTGACTCCCAGGAGGACTTTCCGAACATTGACCATAGCCACGTCAGTTCCTTTGTAAGAAGTCATCTGGAGACTGCATTATTGACTCGCGACGCAATTTCTGTGTTCCATCGTCTACAGGAAGCTTCAAGGAATGCAGTAAACTGAAAACTGCGCATCGGAAGCAACCAAGGTGACTCCCAGGAGGACTTCCGTATAGTGGCCATAGCGACGTTAGCCGCTTTGTGAGAAATCATCCGGAGACTGCATTATTGACTCTCGACGCAATTTGTGCGTCCCATCGTCAACAGGAAGCTTCAAGGAATGCAGTAAACTGCAAACTGCGCATTGGAAGCAACCAAGGTGACTCCCAGGAGGACTTCCGAACAGTGACAATAGCCACGTTAGTTCCTTTGTAAGAAGTCATCTGGAGACTGCATTATTGACTCGCGACGCAATTTCTGTGTTCCTTCGTCTACAGGAAGCTTCAAGGAATGCAGTAAACTGGAAACTGCGCATCGGAAGCAACCAAGGTGATTTCCAGAAGGACCTCGGAACGGTGACCATAGCCACTATAGTTCCTTTGCAAGAAGTCATCTGGAGACTGCATTATTGACTCCCGAAGCAATTTGTGTGTTCCATCGTCTACAGGAAGCTTCCAGGAATGCAGAAAACTAAAACTGCGCACCGGAAGCAACCAAGGTGACTCCCAGGAGGACGTCCGTACAGTGGCCTTAACGACGTTAACCGCTTTGTGAGAAGTCATCTGGAGACTGCATTATTGAATCGCGACGCAATTTGTGTGTTCCATCGTCTACAGGAAGCTTCAAGGAATGCAGTAAACTGAAAACCGCGCATCGGAAGCAACCAAGGTGACTCCTAGGAGAACTTCCGATCGGTGACAATAGCCCCTTTAGTTCCTTTGTAAGAAGTCATCTGGAGACTGCATTATTAACTCGCGAAGAAATTTGTGTGTTCCATCGTCTGCAGGACGCTTCAAGGAATGCAGTAAACTGAAAATTGCGCATCAGAAGGAACCAAGGTGACTCAAAGGTGGACTACCGAACGGTGACCATAGCACCGTTAGTTACTTTGTAAGAAGTCACCTAGAGACAGCAATATTGACTCACGACGCCATTTGTGTGTTCCATCGTCGACAGGAAGCTTCAAGCAATACGGTAAACTGAAAACTGCGCATTGGAACCAACCAAGGTGACTCCCAGGAGGACTTCCGTACAGTGGCCATAGCGACGTTAGCCGCTTTGTGAGAGGTCATCTGGATACTGCGTTATTGGCTCGCGACGCAATTAGTGTGTTCCATCGTCTACAGAAAGATTCAAGGAATACAGTAAACTGCAAACTGCGCGTCGGAAGCAACCAAGGTGACTCCCAGGAGGACTTCCGAACATTGACCATAGCCACGTCAATTCTTTTGTAAGAAGTCATCTGGAGACTGCATTTTTGACTCGCGACGCAATTTCTGTGTTCCATTGTCAACAGGAAGCTTCAAGGAATGCAGTAAACTGCAAACTGCGCATCGGAAGCAACCAAGATGACTCCCAGGAGGACTTCCGTACAGTGGCCATAGCGACGTTAGCCCCTTTGTGAGAAGTCATCTGGAGACTGCATTAATGGCTCGGGACGAAACTTGTGTGTTCCATCGTCTACAGGAAGCTTCAAGGAGTACAGTAAACTGCAAATTGCGCATCGGGAGCAACCAAGGTGACTCCCAGGAGGACTTTCCGAACATTGACCATAGCCACGTCAGTTCCTTTGTAAGAAGTCATCTGGAGACTGCATTATTGACTCGCGACGCAATTTCTGTGTTCCATCGTCTACAGGAAGCTTCAAGGAATGCAGTAAACTGAAAACTGCGCATCGGAAGCAACCAAGGTGACTCCCAGGAGGACTTCCGTATAGTGGCCATAGCGACGTTAGCCGCTTTGTGAGAAATCATCTGGAGACTGCATTATTGACTCTCGACGCAATTTGTGCGTCCCATCGTCAACAGGAAGCTTCAAGGAATGCAGTAAACTGCAAACTGCGCATTGGAAGCAACCAAGGTGACTCCCAGGAGGACTTCCGAACAGTGACAATAGCCACGTTAGTTCCTTTGTAAGAAGTCATCTGGAGACTGCATTATTGACTCGCGACGCAATTTCTGTGTTCCTTCGTCTACAGGAAGCTTCAAGGAATGCAGTAAACTGGAAACTGCGCATCGGAAGCAACCAAGGTGATTTCCAGAAGGACCTCGGAACGGTGACCATAGCCACTATAGTTCCTTTGCAAGAAGTCATCTGGAGACTGCATTATTGACTCCCGAAGCAATTTGTGTGTTCCATCGTCTACAGGAAGCTTCCAGGAATGCAGAAAACTAAAACTGCGCATCGGAAGCAACCAAGGTGACTCCCAGGAGGACACTCGTACAGTGGCCTTAACGACGTTAACCGCTTTGTGAGAAGTCATCTGGAGACTGCATTATTGAATCGCGACGCAATTTGTGTGTTCCATCGTCTACAGGAAGCTTCAAGGAATGCAGTAAACTGAAAACCGCGCATCGGAAGCAACCAAGGTGACTCCTAGGAGAACTTCCGATCGGTGACAATAGCCCCTTTAGTTCCTTTGTAAGAAGTCATCTGGAGACTGCATTATTAACTCGCGAAGAAATTTGTGTGTTCCATCGTCTGCAGGACGCTTCAAGGAATGCAGTAAACTGAAAATTGCGCATCAGAAGGAACCAAGGTGACTCAAAGGTGGACTACCGAACGGTGACCATAGCACCGTTAGTTACTTTGTAAGAAGTCACCTAGAGACAGCAATATTGACTCACGACGCCATTTGTGTGTTCCATCGTCGACAGGAAGCTTCAAGCAATACGGTAAACTGAAAACTGCGCATTGGAACCAACCAAGGTGACTCCCAGGAGGACTTCCGTACAGTGGCCATAGCGACGTTAGCCGCTTTGTGAGAGGTCATCTGGATACTGCGTTATTGGCTCGCGACGCAATTAGTGTGTTCCATCGTCTACAGAAAGATTCAAGGAATACAGTAAACTGCAAACTGCGCGTCGGAAGCAACCAAGGTGACTCCCAGGAGGACTTCCGAACATTGACCATAGCCACGTCAATTCTTTTGTAAGAAGTCATCTGGAGACTGCATTTTTGACTCGCGACGCAATTTCTGTGTTCCATTGTCAACAGGAAGCTTCAAGGAATGCAGTAAACTGAAAACTGCGCATCGGAAGCAAGCAAGGTGACCCCCAGGAGGACTTCCGTACAGTGGCCATAGCGACGTTAGCCGCTTTGTGAGAAGTCATCTGGAGGCTGCATTATTGACTCGCGACGCAATTTGTGTGTCCCATCGTCACCAGGAAGCTTCAAGGAATACAGTAAACTGGAAACTGCGCATCGGAAGCAACCAAGGCGACTCCCAGGAGGACTTCCGTACATTGTCCATTGCCTCGTTTACTCCTTTGTAAGAAGTCATCTGGAGACTTCATTATTGACTCGCGACGCAATTTGTGTGTTCCATCGTCTGCAGGAAGCTTCAAGGAATGCAGTAAACTGAAAACTGCGCATCGGAAGCAACCAAGGTGACTCCCAGGAGGAGTTCCGTACAGTGGCCATAGCGTCGTTAGCCGCTTTGTGAGAAGTCATCTGGAGACTGCAGTAATGACTCGGGACGAAACTTGGGTGCTCCATCGTCTACAGGAAGCTCCAAGGAATACAGTAAACTGCAAACTGCGCATCGGAAGCAACCAAGGTGACTCCCTGGAGGACTTCCGAACGGTGACTATAGCCACGTTAGTTCCTTTGTAAGAAGTCATCTGGGGACTGCATTATTGACTCGCGATGCAATTTGTGTGTTCCATGGTCTACAGGAAGCTTCAAGGAATACAGTAAACTGAAAACTGCGCATCGGAAGCAAGCAAGCGGCTAACGTCGCTATGGCCACTGTACGGAAGTCCTCCTGGGAGTCATGTTGGTTGCTTCCTATGTGCAGTTTTCAGTTTACTGCATTCCTTGAAGCTTCCTGTAGACGATGGAACACACAAATTGCGTCGCGAGTCAATAATGCAGTCTCCAGATGACTTCTCACAAAGCGGCTAAAGTCGCTATGAACACTGTACGGAAGTCCTCCTGGGAGTCACCTTGGTTGCTTCCGATGCACAGTTTTCAGTTTACTGCATTCCTTAAAGCTTCCTGTAGACGATGGTGTGACATCATAAGCGCGTAACTGCGTGTGAGATCGCTCTCTAAGTTTTCTTCTATTTTTAGGTTTCAGATATATATTTTAACTGTTTTTGTGATAATATTTACTATATAAGTGACTTATTAGTGGTTTCTTCATTCACCTTTGCATTTCTTGTGTTGTGGCCTGATATTTGTGAGTGTTTCGTATCGAGCAACTTAACCTCTTACCCGTGTTTACATTCTGCGCTGACCAGTTGCAGCTGTAGCGGCGCATCGAAAGCTAAGTACTAAGTAATTGTTTGTGTATAGTAGTTTATTTAGGATGTTTAGTAGTCTTCAACAGGTGTTCTTGGTGTTTTCCGGTGAAATAACTTCAGAAGAAATTTTTGCGAACTGCTTTCAGTTTCGTTACTGTCATTAGACGTTTGATTTTCTTTCTGTGTTAGTATTTTGTTATATTCGCATTTGTTGTCGATTAATACTGTCAATAATAGTAGTTACTTCCCTTGTAGAGCAAGTTTGTGATAATTGTAGTCAGTTTTTAACATCTTCTTATTGTAGTAGCGGAACTTAGATAAAGTTGTTTTCTTGTTTCAATAATTGTAAAATTTTACCATGAGTGAGAAGTGTGGGCTTTGCCGTAGGTTCGTGAGTAGTGGATTGCGGTGTGAGACTTGTTCGAAGTATTTTCACTGGGGGGAATGCAGTGGGGAAGCCAGTGGGCATTCTGGTGAGATCCTCTCCTGGAACTGCAGGTTATGTAGCAAGAGTAAGTTGATAGAGGAGCAGGAGCGTAAGATCTGTGCCCTTCAGGTGCAGTTGAAAAACGCACAGGAGGAGCTAGATAGGATGAGGAGGGAGAAGGGGGTTGGGGAATGGGAGCTGGCTGTTGGCAAGAGATCTGCTAGGAGAAGGAGATTTTCAGATAGTTTTACTATTGGTGTTTGTAATAGATATGACCAACTGTCAGAGTCTAGTGGAGAGGAATCTCTAGTAGCTGTAGATGTAGGAAGTATGCAGCAGACCTCAGCAGTTACGGTGGCTAGGACAGTTGCAAAGTCTAAGAGAAAGAAGAAGGTTCTGCTATTAGGTAGTTCTCATGGTAGAGGTGTAGGCCAGCAGTTGCAGGAAGTTTTGGGGAGTGAGTACCAGGTCACCAGCATTGTGAAGCCTAATGCAGGATTGGCTCAGGTGACTTTTAACATAGGGGGGTTATGTAGGGATTTTACTAAAGAGGATCAGGTAGTGATTGTGGGTGGGGCTGGTAATAGTATTGATAGGGATGGGGAGTATGACATAGATGGTGACCTGGAAAAGATAGCCACTCAGACTGGCAACACGAATGTGCATTTCGTGGAACTGTTTCAGCGTCACGATCGGCCTCATCTTAATACAGCCGTCAGGCGTAATAACATGAGACTTGGGGGTGCGCTGATGACAGAAGGCATGAGTCACATTTCAGTGGTGTCGGTGGAGTCTATCAGTAGGACGGGTTTCATTAGACATGGCCTGCACCTCAACAGGTATGGGAAGGGGAGGTTGGCAAAACTTATAGGTGACAGCATAGGTGGGGGTGGTGGGTTCACTCATGGGAAAATTCCGGTAGTTGTGGGTGTTAGAGCTGTACCTTTTTTAGATTGAAGTCAGCTGATGGGTATCCCTGTTTATGGGAAGTCTCTCTAACAAAGAAACCACTTTCTACAAAGCTTGGGTATCCGATTAAATGAGGGAATTAGTATATTTCATCAAAATATACAAGGTATTAGAGATAAAGTTAGTGAACTGCTTATAGATGTTGACTCTGAAATTATTGGTATATCTGAACACTTCTTAAATAAGGAGATAATTCAGAGGCTTCCTTTACCAGGATACAGGTTGGCTGGCAGCTTTTCTAGGAGCTCTTTGCGGTGTGGGGGAGTAGCCATGTATGTGAAAAACGGTATCCCATTTGAGTCAATTGATGTTTCAAAGTACTGCACTGAAAAGGCGTTTGAATGTTGTGCAGGTGTGGTTAAATTTAGTGGAGCTAAACTTCTTACTGTTGTTATTTATAGATCCCCAGACTCCGATTTCACAACATTTTTGCTAAAGCTAGAGGAGGTTCTTGGTTCACTTTATAGGAAATACAAAAAGTTAGTTATATGTGGTGACTTCAACATTAATTGTATAAGTGATTGTGCAAGGAAAAGGATGCTGGTAGACCTCCTTAATTCATATAATCTTATGCAAACCGTATTCTTTCCAACGAGAGTGCAAGGGAACAGTAGAACAACCATAGACAATATTTTTGTTCATTCGTCATTATTAGAAGGGCATTCTGTTAGCAAAAAGGTGAATGGCCTTTCAGATCATGATGCACAAATTTTAAGTCTAAAAGAGTTTTGTGCTGCAACACATGTTAAATATAGTTACCAACTTTTTAGGAAAGCTGATCCAGTTGCTGTACAGACTTTTGTAAACCTTAGCAAGGAACAAGAGTGGCAAGATGTTTATAGTTCTGATACAGTAGACGATAAATATAATGCTTTCCTCAAGACTTTTCTCGTGCTCTTTGAAAGTTGCTTTCTGTTAGAACGTTCAAAACAGGGTACTAGCACAAACAGGCAGCCTGGGTGGCTGACTAAAGGGATAAGAATATCTTGTAGAACAAAGTGGCAATTATATCAAAACGTTAGACACAGTAAAAATCTAAATGCAGCAGCTATAAAGGCACATTTGCATGCCGTGCGTGAGTTTCCTCGGAAACGCGAAATCATAATTAAATAATTAATCTCTGACATATAAATAAAGCCTATGGCACAGAACTGCAGCGCTATGTCGCTGATAAAACAAAAAACACAATTACGATACTCTTATGTTTCATTAAGAAGAGAGAGGTCTTGGATAAGTGGTGCGGGAAGCACGTATATTTCATTGACTGGCACACCGCCATATTTGATGTTATATAAGAACACTGCGAGTTGCAATCTTACTAGGCACTCGATTCTGTAAAGAATTTATATTTATGAAAGTAAGTAGAATTATTTAACTGTAGGCTTATTGGTTGAATATATCTGATTCCACTAACTGTGTAAACTTTTTATGTTTAGTAGACAGTCACCTCTGTACGACGTATTGACATGGCTGGCAAAATTACTCTAATATTGAGAATTTAGATTTGAGTCCGCACCTACCGCAGCAGTCTTTGGAAACGATTTAAATACGAAGTCCGATTATTTGAGTCTTATTTCACGGTCAACTACGAATAACATTGCATTTACGAAAAAGCCATTGTCAAGCGTCTGATACCAAATAATTAAACGTCCACGTTCCAGATAAGCAAATATTAATTACAACCAATCACTATCATACAGATAGAAAAATTAATATTTTATTTTATTTTATTTATTTTATATTGGCGACTGTTTGTCGGACTTGTTATTTTGTCATTTGTTACGTTGTTCTCTTTGTTTCATGTGAAAAATCAACTTTCTGGACCTGGACTTGACTATATGAGAAATAACAAAAATCTGAAGATATTTGCCAATTATAAAATTTTGCGGGAAGACGCAATGAAGCTTCCAGCAAAATAAGGTAAGACGCTGCATCTTTGCATTGGCAGGCTTGACCAACGCATAATTCAGTGTATTAGCTCTTCAGTAGATTCTTTAGTATTTCTTTCGCGCGTAGCAGTTTTCAGTGATAAATTTCATTCTCAGTACTTTTCCTTAAACAATAACTTCTGCAACAATACCAATACACGAGTGTACAATATGGCCGACTTCTGTACGATACGTTGTAACACGGACAGCAGCCATTAACAATAATCCCATATTCAGTTTACATTTCTAAATTAACAAACAGCCATTGTTGCTACGAGCGATTCATGCTCAACTGCATTTTATTTTAAAACCAGTGTCAAACATTATTTTCTTGAAACATATATCACGTGTGGCATGGTCATAACTAGAAAACAATACGCTAAGATGGAACAGCAAAGACATACTGTTCAGACGCAATCCGACTCGGACGGGAGACAAGTGTTAGAAAATGACTTTACGACAGCAACCGGTAGTGACGATTCATCAAATATTGACGCAAGTGTTAACGGAAATTTTGACAATAGGCCGTCCACCACAAAAATTTCAAAGTCTCAGTCAGAGCCCATGTTAATACATGATGTCACGTCTAATGACGCGGCGGGGGCACAGACCTTGCAAACAGTAAACATTGCCAACATGTTACAAATGCTAATGAAACAGAACGCGGAAAACATGGCAACCTTAAAGACACAGCTAAAGACAAAAAATGACGAAATTAAATCTGATCTCATAGCAATCAAGACAGGTAATGACACTTCATGTAAACGTGTAGAACTTATAGACGCCACACTGACCAAACAGATGACTGAGCTCAGTACGAAATTTTCCAAGCTTAATACGATACAAGAAAAGACTACAAATGACGTAGCACTTTTACAGACACAATTAAAAAACCTTAATGTCACGTGTGAAGCTCTTACTGAACAAATTCAAACATATCCTTCAGTACACGACAACCTTGAAAAACGAATTACTGACGTGCAGAATAAATTTGACGATGTTGAACACCTGACTGACATCTTACAATCTGATGCCACAGCTCATTTTCAAAATATTAATAAAGAATTTCATGATTGGGTAGAGAACAAAGACAAACATTTTGATAGATGCATACGTGAAAATTTACCAACAATTGTGCACGACTCCGTAGCGGAATACATCACTAATAACAAACAGCTGATTAGTGACGCAGTACAATCCGTCACTGCACCCATGAGACAATTCACCGATCAACCACAGTCTGAATGTAACGAAGATATCAGTCAAAATGTACAGTTCAAAAACCAATATACATTCGAGTATGACGCACACATACCGCACACGACAAACACACAAGAAATAAACACACCACGACTACAACACATACCACGACGTGCAACCACAAACACAAGCTATTATCATGGTAAACCACAGCAACATTATCGTAATTACTCGCCAGCTGAACACTGCAGTAATTACAGTGGAAGAAATCCATATCATAATGCAAAGGAAGAAGAAAGCTTAATAAAACACAGGCAATTTCAGGCTTTTATCCCAGAAAAACGAACCATTCATCCGATGATTTTTCTTAAATCTTTTAGTAACGCATTTCCACGCACTTGGAGTGACCGGAAAAAGATTTCATATATTATCGGTTACATCCAAGGCGATGCAGCTGTCTGGGCATACAGTCAAGCTGACGTATGTACCACGTACAGTGAGTTTGAGCGTGCCTTTCTGAACAAATTCTGGTCGCAATCCGTCCAGGAGCGACTCAGGAGACAAATTTTAGATCTTGAAACTTTTAACAGTAAAAATGGTAACTTACGCAGATATTTTGAAAAATACTTGAACATGGGACATTTTTTAGACGAACCAGTCGCAACACGTGATATACTCCGTGCGTTGAAGGCCAAATTGCCTTTCAACATTAAAGAAAAACTCCCACATATTCCGGATGACGATCCAGATCATTTTTTAACAGCTTTAGATTCGGTCGACATGTTACTAGAAGATCAGCGCTTCGCGCGGCAAAACAGCAGCCACAATGTTTATACTAGTGGTATGCAAAACATGCAGGCTTGCCAACTCAATTCTGGCGCGCCCACAGTTGGATACGCGGTACAGCAAAAACAGCAAACTCACATGCCGTCTCAATACGGAAATCAAAATCAACACGCGTATTCCAATACGAACAACAGTTACAACAGTAATAACACTCCATGCGGCAATCCATACAAAAGGCACCGCGGTAATAACAACAACGGTAACAACGGATACAAATGTAACAACAAAAACACAAACAGAAATAGAAATAATAATAACTACGACCTAAGACAGCATCAAGGCTGGACTCGTAGCGATCAATACTTTCATTCAAACACTGCTTTACCACAGCAGCCACCAGGACAAAATTGGAGCATACCTTACGACCGACAGGTAAGTTATAATGCGCAACAGCAACAACAACCGCAAAAGTTTGGAGATCACAACAGGCAATATCCGAATGTGAATATAATAGAAATGACACCTGATACACAACCTCAATCTGTGTCAGTACCTAATACAAATGCTAATCCAACAAACTAGAAACAGTCACTTCTATGCCCCGGGTCGTGGCTGAAGAATTCTTGGGGGGCAACTTCAATGTTAATCAGTTATTTGACACCACAATTGAACAACAAAATATTGATATGCCTAATAATTCTAAACAAAAACTACCTGTTTTATTTATAAGATACAACCACAATGACAATATATCAGATGAACTTTTGCAAGAGAGTACACAATGTCGTTCAAACACAAATGAAATTGTTTTAGCATCTACTACTGGTGTAGTAGGTGGGATTCCAACTACTATTATCTTAGATACAGGTGCAGCTGTGAGCGTTTTGTCTTTTAATTTCTATAAAAAGATGTGTGAATTGGAGCCTGTGCCTGAGTTTCCTGCCCAAAACTGTAAAATAACTACTGCTCTAGGTAATAAGTCATGTAGGGTTACGAAGCAAGTTTTTGTAAATATTAAAATAGGGAATGGAACCGTGCAATGGCCATTCCTGGTTGTACAAAACCTTGTGACAAATTGCGTATTAGGAATAGATATTATGAGCGAGAAGGACTGCATTATAGACTTCTCCAAAGGTAAATGCATTTTAAATGATAAAGGCAGTGTAATTATTATTGATTTGGACAGGAGAACTCTAAAGCATGACAAACACTGTACAGGGTACAAGGTTCAGTTAGTACTTGACAATGACATTCAAGACACGCACACACACTCATCTGACACAGAGCTAATGGACTTGAAAACATTACTTGATCATAAGATAAATGAAGCTACAGCTCTCAGTGTACATGAACGTATAAAACTACAGGAAGTGTTATCCAAATATTTACAAGTTTTTACCAAACGATTAGGTGTTATCAACACGTATGTGTACAAGATTGAAGTTAACCCTTACAAGATCTTATACCACAAGACATATAACGTACCGTTATCTCAACGACCTGCTGTGTGGCAAGAATTAAAACAAATGTTAGACTGGAAGGTCATTGAACCATCCACCTCACCTTACTGTAGTCCTCTACATGTTGTCAAAAAATCAAATGGCAGCATTAGGCTAGTGTTAGACGCACGAACAATTAACGAAATAATTTTACCGGTTCACACAAAACCCGAAAATTTAGAAGAGCAATTGCAGAAATTTCTAGATGCAAAATATTTTTCCACAATAGATCTCGCTAATTCATTTTGGCAAGTAGGTATCACTCCTGATTCTCGGAAATATACTGCATTTATGTTCGGGGGGCGAACCTATCAGTTTTGTGTTCTACCCTTCGGATTGAATGTCAGTTCTGGGGTATTCATTACAGCCCTGGATACCGTGCTTGGCGATGATTTAGTTGAGACAGTCACACACTATGTAGATGATATACTGATAACTACACAGTCTTGGAATGAACACGATGACACACTTCAAAGAATTTTAGAAAAATTTGCACAAGCTGGAGTCACAGCCAATCTCAGAAAATCAAAATTTGGTTGGAGTGAGATAAAATATTTAGGACATATCATTAATTCACAGGGCATATGTCCTGATCCCAGTAAATTAGATGCTATCAGAAACTTTCCTAGCCCTCGAACTAAAAAGCAGTTAAAATCATTCCTTGGGCTATGTTCATTTTTCAGACGTTTTTTACCACAACCACTTTTGAACAGTAAACATCTGCTAAATCTACTCAGAAAGAATCAAGTTTGGATCTGGTCGGAACAGTGCCAGAATGACTTTAATACAATTAAACATGCTTTAGTGAATGCAAACATATTGAGCCATCCAGATTTCAATTTAGATTTTTGTATGACTTGTGACGCTTCACGTACTGGCTTGGGCTGTTGCTTATTTCAAGTTGTAAAGAATAAAGAAAAGGAACAGATAAGAATTATTGGGTTTGCAAGTCGTACTCTAACTGAATGTGAGCGTACATACTCCACTACTGAGTTAGAAACACTTTCCATAGTCTGGGCATTCAAGAAATTCAATTATTATTTATTTGGAAAACATACAGTAATTTATACCGATCACCAGGCCCTGACATTTTTGTTAACTTGTAAACTTGTACATCCTAGACTATCACGATGGGCAGTTGCATTTCAGAACTACTCTTTTGAAATTAAGTACATAAAAGGTAAGGACAACACCATTGCCGACGCTTTGTCTAGACTTCCACAAGGTATGAATGAAACCAACAGTGACTTAGAAAATATAAATGACTACAGGATTCTCTTAATGCAAGACAAGCAGTATCACCAATATTATATTGATATGTGCAGAAACATGGCTAAATTACAAAAATCTGATCCTCACTGGTATAAGATAATAACATTACTGGTAGAAAAACACAATCATCCTTTGACTAGGTATTGATGTGTTATTCTATCGCCGACATCCAAATGCTACTAACTGGTGTGTACGCATTCCCAAAGAGTCTGAACGTAATCTGATTTGGCACACACACTTAGTTTGGGGTCATTATGGGACGAAAAAGTGTTTGGCAAAGCTCAGCACATACTGTTACTTTAGCAATATGAGAAGAAAAATTTACAGGGAACTGAAAACATGTGTCATATGTCAAAAATCAAAACCTCAGAATTTATCCACAAAAAAAGATTTACATTCTATTTTACCGAGTAAACCCCTGGAAATTCTATGTACTGACATCAGTGGACCGCATCCAGCAAGCTCTGGAGGTGTCAAATATATCTTAGCTTTTTACGATATATTTTCTAAACATGTAAAACTTTACGCTTTAAAATCCGCCACTGCAAATGCTATAATACGAAGATTCTCAAGTGATTACCTGACGCACGTGGGAAAACCTAAAGCAATTCTGTCAGATAATGCAGCATACTACTCTGGGTTCAAATGGAGAAATTTCTTGAAGGACAATAACATTAAAAGTATATTTATTTCAAAGTATAGTCCACAATGTAACGCGACTGAAAGACTTTTCCGAGAACTATACCGATTCATGAGAACCTATATTTCATCAAAACATACTAATTGGGTGTCCTACCTAAGTCTTTTCGAAGACGTACACAATAACTTAAATATTTACAATACAAATTACACACCTAACGAGATCATGTTCAGTTGCAAACAGAACGATCAATGGATAGAACTATTACCTAAGTTGTCAGACAAGGAAATCACACCTGAACAGAAAATAAAAGAAGTATTGACTACACTGGCACATCACGCACAGATACGAAACAAACATCACACAAAAATAATAAAAAGAAAACAAAAATTCAAGGTAGGAATGCTTGTACTACTTCGTACTCATCATAAATCTGTAGCACTCAAACGACGCAATGCTAAGTGGCGTCTGCTATATGAAGGACCTTATATAATTGTTAACATACCGCATCCTGGTGCATATCTGTTACAACATCCTAGAACTAACGAAATTATTGGGCTATACGCCCACCGAGATCTTAGAGCATTTCATGCTAAATAATGTCAAAGTCATACCCATGAAAACAATGCTAAGCAACTCGCAAAACTCTGTTTGCTACAACACAGATAATAAGTAGTATAGAAAATTTTCATTTCAGCGGTTCCAGTGACGCAGTTGAAGACAGAAGAACTTTTATTTCAACGCCGCGGCACCACCGAGAAGACTGAATATTAAAGTAAAATTTATGATTACGTAGCAGTGAATGATATATTAATTTTTCACGGAACATTTGTGACTGTAGGTACCACTGACTTGGTATGACACCTGACGAACCGACAGACGTCATCTGTGAAGCGATCTTTTACTTCGAGAAATAGATTAGACGCACATCTCTCAGCAAGAAAAGCATCTACCAGTAGCCAAGGCCACACAGACACTATACACACACGTACAAAACGCAAGGAATCGAACAGTTTTCCGTCTCTTACTATTTTGAATATTTATTGAGTAGTGAAAACGCCTGGTCTTGCATACTGATGTAATGAATGTTGTGTCTAACCTATCTTAATTTCAGATGAAATCACAAAAAACATCGATAAAATCCCAGCAAAACCGATAAAGAGGACGTAAATATCTGCAATTCATGTAATCAAATGTGACACAATGTAATAATTTATAGTTATGTAATGATGATGTAAACATGTTTATGTGTAACTGTATTATGTTTATGCTAAGAAAATATGTGACGTGTATATGTATGATTACTTATTTTTTTTTTAACTGATGTATAATGTAACTGTTGCTATGTGAAAATGTGAACAATAACGAGTGCCAAAATGTAAAAAAAAAAAAAAATTCGTAGTGAACCACTGTTCACGGACATTAACGTACATTACTAAGTCTGCAACTACGCAGAGACCTATGTGAAAGAAACTGTTAATGACATTCATGATGCATCGTACCTTTGTAAACGCGATGAACGATTTCTTCGATAAGTAACTACGAACATTTAGGTGAAGTATATTTAAAAAAAAAAAAAAAAAAAAAAAACTGAAAATGTGAAGTGCGTAATTGGTGCATCGTCTAGTGACATTACTACAGTATCTAACTTCAAGATGTTAACTGGATTAATTGGTCACAACGTGCCTGCCCAGAAAACAACACGACGAGTGGAAGAATTTTGGTTGGAACTTCAGGGAATGGAATGTTCTCGAAATGTGACGGACACACTTACCTGGACTATCCAAGGATCGACGCCAGCTATGTGCCGTCCGAGGTTCTGCAACCAAGCTTCCACGGAATATCGAAAACGAACTGCATATGGACCAATTACTCGACGGGTCACATCTGACCTGTAATAAACAATGCCTTTTGTCACAACGAACTGCATCACAACGACTATAATGGAAATAGGAAATGGACATGCTTATGTATCAATCACGTTGTTATACAGCGATGTTACTGTGATCAAAAAACTTTACCACGACGACACTAACCTGTGAAAAATTATTGTGCAGCAGATGAATATAAACTGTAATAACGACACGATGTGTATAGGTCAACGCACCTAAAACATAAAGACATTTTTCTTTGAAGCATTTCAATGCAATACTATGTAACTAAGAACATTCAACAATCTAAAGTTGTACTGTATTATAACAAACATTGTAATTTTAAAACTAAGTTACCTGTCATAGAATGTAGTCTTCATATGTAATCTTGGTGGAATATTTTCTTTGTGCAACGACTAAGAAATACGCGCGCACACGAACAATATGAACTGCAATACTGTGCCGCGTGATCTAAATTTACGATATAACGGCAGTGCCGGGGGCATACTGACGCTTCTGCGCATGCGCGCTCTCTATTTTGCCAACATAAGAACTTTTACGGTGCACGCGCGTCATTCAAATTTTGTATATAATATACTGTATAATGTATGTCATGTAAATAGTTGTAGATAACTTAGATTTTCTTGTGCCTTTAGGTGAATTGCTCGCCTGCAGGTGTGTCCTTTCGCCTCGCAATTCAGGGGGCAATATAAAGGCACATTTGCATGCCATGCGTGAGTTTCCTCGGAAACGCGAAATCTTAATTAAATAATTAATCTCTGACAAATAAATAAAGCCTATGGCACAGAACTGCAGCGCTATGTCGCTGATAAAACAAAAAACACAATTACGATACTCTTATGTTTCATTAAGAAGAGAGAGGTCTTGGATAAGTGGTGCGGGAAGCACGTATATTTCATTGACTGGCACACCGCCATATTTGATGTTATATAAGAACACTGCGAGTTGCAATCTTACTAGGCACTCGATTCTGTAAAGAATTTATATTTATGAAAGTAAGTAGAATTATTTAACTGTAGGCTTATTGGTTAAATATATCTGATTCCACTAACTGTGTAAACTTTTTATGTTTAGTAGACAGTCACCTCTGTACGACGTATTGACATGGCTGGCAAAATTACTCTAATATTGAGAATTTAGATTTGAGTCCGCACCTACCGCAGCAGTCTTTGGAAACGATTTAAATATGAAGTCCGATTATTTGAGTCTTATTTCACGGTCAACTACGAATAACATTGCATTTACGAAAAAGCCATTGTCAAGCGTCTGATACCAAATAATTAAATGTCCACGTTCCAGATAAGCAAATATTAATTACAACCAAACTCTATCATACAGATAGAAAAATTAATATTTTATTTTATTTTATTTATTTTATACAGCCCATTACAAACAGTATCGTAAGGTGCTTAAAAAAGTTATTAGGAAGGCAAAAAGCATGTGGTATGCAGATAGAATAGCTAAGTCTCAGGATAAAATTAAAACCATATGGTCAGTCGTAAAGGAAGTGGCTGGTCTGCAGAGACAGGTCGAGAATATAGAATCAGTGCGTAGTGGGGATGTCCGTGTTACTGATAAGTCGCATATATGTACAGTACTTAATAATCACTTTCTGAATACAGCAGGTGAACTAAATAGAAACCTAGTCCCAACAGGGAATCATATAGCGCTCTTAGAAAAAAGTGTTCCGAGACTGTTACCTGAAATGCTCCTCCATGATACTGACAAGAGGGAGATTGAGTTAATAATTAAATCACTAAAGACCAAGAAGTCTCATGGACATGACGGGGTATCTAGCAGAATACTGAAGTATTGTTCCACGTATGTTAGCTCAGTACTTAGCCATATCTGTAACTTTTCCTTTAGGAGTGGTCGGTTTCCTGACCGATTAAAGTACTCGGTAGTGAAGCCACTTTATAAAAAGGGAGACAGGGATAATGTTGACAATTATAGACCTATTTCTATGCCATCCGTGTTTGCTAAAGTTATCGAGAGGGTTGTATATACAAGGTTACTGCAGCATTTAAATTCACATAATTTGCTGTCAAATGTACAGTTTGGTTTTAGAAATGGCTTAACAACTGAAAATGCTATAGTGTCTTTTCTCTGTGAGGTTTTGGACGGATTAAATAAAAGGTTGCGAACGTTAGGTGTTTTCTTTGCTTTAACGAAGGCTTTTGACTGTGTTGACCACAAAATATTACTGCAGAAGTTGGAACATTATGGAGTAAGGGGAGTAGCTTACAATTGGTTCGCCTCCTACTTTAAGAACAGAAAACAGAAGGTAATCCTCCGCAATATTGAGAGTGGTAATGATGTTCAGTCCCAATGGGGCACTGTTAAAAGGGGCGTTCCCCAAGGGTCGGTGCTGGGGCCACTGCTGTTCCTTATTTATGTAAATGATATGCCTTCTAGTATTACAGGTGATTCAAAAATATTTCTGTTCGCTGATGACACCACCTTGGTAGTGAAGGATCTTGTGTGTAATATTGAAACATTATCAAATAATGTAGTTCATGATATAAGTTCGTGGCTTGTGGAAAATAATTTGATGCTAAATCACAGTAAGACTTAGTTTTTACAGTTTCTAACCCACAATTCAACAAGAACTGACATTTTAATCAGACAGAATGGGCATGTTATAAGCGAGACGGAACAGTTCAAGTTCCTAGGCGTACGGATAGATAGTAAGCTGTTGTGGAAAGCCCATGATCAGGATCTTGTTCAGAAACTAAATGCCGCTTTATTTACCATTAGAACAGTATCTGAAATAAGTGACATTTCAACACGAAAAGTAGTATACTTCGCATATTTTCATACGCTTATGTCATATCGTATTATTTTTTGGGGTAATTCTTCTGATTCAAAAAGGGTATTTTTGGCTCAAAAACGGGCTGTTCGAGCTATGTATGGTGCAAGTTCGAAAACCTCTTGTCGACCCCTATTCAATAGTCTGGGAATTTTGACATTGCCCTCACAGTATGTATTTTCATTAATGTCTTTTGTTGTTAGCAATATTAGCTTATTCCCAAGAGTTAGCAGCCTTCACTCAGTTAATACTAGGAAGAAATCAAATCTGCATGTGGAATGCACTTCCTTGGCTCTTGTGCAGATAGGAGTGCAGTATTCTGTTGCATCCATTTTCAATAAGCTACCACAAGAATTCAAAAATCTTAGCAGTAGCCCAAACACTTTTATGTCTAAACTGAAGAGTTTCCTCATGGCTCACTCCTTCTATTCTGTCGAGCAGCTCCTGGAAGAGATAAAAACTTAAGCAAATTCCAGTGTTACATTCTTGATTTTCTTTATTTAAACTAACGGCTTGTCGCCTGAATACCTTCCTTATATTTCATTTTATCTGTTTCTACAATCGTGATATAATTTCATGTATTGACTCGTTCCATGACCTAGGAGACTTCTCCTAAATGTGGCCCCACGGAACAATAAATAATTAAATAAATAAATAAACCAAGGTGACTCCCAGGAGGACTTCCGTACAGTGGCCATAGCGACGCTAGCCGCTTTAACAGAAGTCATCTGGAGACTGCATTATATACTCGCGACGCAAGTTGTGTGTTCCATCGTGTACAGGAAGCTTCAAGGAATACAGTAAACTGAAAACTGCGCATCGGAAGCAACCATGGTGACTCCCAGGAGGACTTCCGAACGGAGACCATAGCCACGTTACTTCCTTTGTAAGAAGTCATCTGGAGACTGCATTATAGACTCGCGACGCAATTTGTGTGTTCCATCGACTACAGGAAGCTTCAAGGAATGCAGTAAACTGAAAACTGCGCATCGAAAGCAACCAAGGTGAATCCCAGACGCACTTCCGAACGGTGACCATAGCCAGTTTAGTTCCTTTGTAATACCACATCTGGAGACTGCATTACTGACTCGCGACGCAATTTGTGTGTTCCATCGTCTGCAGGAAGCTTCAAGGAATGCAGTAAACTGAAAACTGCGCATCGGAAGCAACCAAGGTGACTCTCAGGAGGACTTCCGTACAGTGGCCATAGCGACGTTAGCCGCTTTGTGAGAAGTCATCTGGAGACTGCATTATTGACTCGCGACGCAATTTGTGTGTTCCACCGTCTACAGGAAGCTTCAAGGAATACAGAAAGTCAGAAAACTGCGTATCGGAAGCAACAAAGGTGACTCCCAGGAGGTCTTCCGTACAGTGGCCACAGCGACGTTAGCCGCATTGTGAGAAGTCATCGGGAGACTGCATTATTGACTCGCGACGCAATTTGTGTGTTCTATCGTATACAGGAAGCTCCAAGGAATACAGTAAACCGAAAACTGCGCATCGGAAGCAACCAAGGTGACTCCCAGGAGGACTTCCGAACGGTGACCATAGAAACGTTAGTTCCTTTGTAAGAAGTCATCTGGAGACAGCATTATTGACCCGCGACGCAATTTCTGTGTTCCATCGTCTACAGGAAGCTTCAAGGAATACAGTAAACCGCAAACTGCTCATCGGAAGCAACCAAGGTGATTCCAGGAGGACTTCCGTACAGTATCCATAGCGACGTTAGCCGCTTTGTGAGAAGTCATCTGGAGACTGCATTATTGACCCGCGACGCAATTTGTGTTTTCCATCGTCTACAGGAAACTACAAGGAATACAGTAAACTGAAAACTGCGCATAGGAAGCAAGCAAGGTCACTTCCAGGAGGGCTTCCGAACGGTGACCATAGCAACGTTAGTTCCTTCGTAAGAAGTCATCTGTAGACTGCATTATTGACTCGCGACGCAATTTGTGTTTCCATCATCTACAGGAAGCTTCAAGGAATGCAGTAAACTGAAAACTGTGCATCGAAAGCATCCAAGGTGACTCCCAGGAGGGCTTCCGTACGGTGACAATGACCACGCTAGTTCCTTTGTGAGAAGTCATCTGGAGACTGCATTATTGACTAGCGCCGCAATTTGTGTGTCCATCGTCTGCAGGAAGCTTCAAGGAATACAGTAAACTGAAAACTGCGCATCGGAAGCAATCAAGGTGATTCCCAGGAGGACTTCCGAACAGTGGCCATAGCAACGTTAGCCGCTTTGTGAGAAGTCATCTGGAGACGGCATTATTGACTCGTGACGCAATTTCTGTGTTCCATCGGCTACAAGAAGCTTCAAGAAAAACAGAAAATCTGAAAACTGCGTATCGGAAGCAACCAAGGTGACTCCCAGGAGGACTTCCAAACAGTGACCGTAGCCACGTTAGTTCCTTTGTAAGAAGTCATCTGGAGACTGCATTATTGACTCGCTACGCAATTTGTATGTTCCATCGTCTACTGGAAGCTTCAAGGAATACAGAAAATCTGAGAACAGCGTATCGGAAACAACCAAGGTGACTCCCAGGAGGACTTCCATACAGAGGCCATAGCGACATTAGCCGCTTTGTGAGAAGTCATCTGGAGACTGCATTATAGACTCGCGACGTAATTTGTGTGTTCCATCGTCTACAGGAAGCTTCAAGGAATGCAGTAAACTGAAAACTGCGCATCAGAAGCAACCAGGGTGACTCCCAGGAGGACTTTTCAACGGTGTCCATAGCCACGTTAGTTCCTTTGTAAGAAGTCATCTGGCGACTGAATTATTGACTCGCGACGCAATTTGTGTGTTCCATCGTCTACAGGAAGCTTCAAGGAATACAGTAAACTGAAAACTGCGCATCGGAAGCAAGCAAGGTCACTTTCAGGTGGACTTCCGAACGGTGACCATAGCAACGTTAGTTCCTTCGTAAGAAGTCATCTGTAGACTGCATTATTGGCTCGCGACGCAATTTGGGTGTTCCATCGTCTACAGGATGCTTCAAGGAATACAGTAAACTGAAAACAACGCATCGGAACCAACCAAGGTGACTCCCAGGAGGACTTCCGAACGGTGACCATAGAAACGTTAGTTCCTTTGTAAGAAGTCATCTGGAGACAGCATTATTGACCCGCGACGCAATTTCTGAGTTCCATCGTCTACAGGAAGCTTCAAGGAATACAGTTAACTGCAAACAGCTCATCGGAAGCAACCAAGGTGACTCCCAGGAGTACTTCCGTACAGTATCCGTAGCGACGTTAGCCGCTTTGTGAGAAGTCATCTGGAGACTGCATTATTGACCCGCAACCCAATTTGTGTGTTCCATCGTCTACAGGAAGCTTCAAGGAATACTGAAAAACTGAAAACTGCGTATCGGAAGCAACCAAGGTGACTCCCAGGAGCACTTCCATACGGTGACCATAGCCTCTTCAGTCGTTTTAAGAGAAGTCATCTGTAGACTGCAATGTTGACTGGCGAAGCAATTGGTGTGTTCCATTGTCAACAGGAAACTTCAAGGAATACAGTAAACTGAAAACAACGCATCGGAACCAACCAAGGTGATTCCCAGGAGGACTTCCGAACGGTGACCATAGCAACGTTAGTTCCTTCGTAAGAAGTCATCTGTAGACTGCATTATTGGCTCGCGACGCAATTTGGGTGTTCCATCGTCTACAGGAAGCTTCAAGGAATACAGTAAACTGAAAACAACGCATCGGAACCAACCAAGGTGACACCCAGGAGGACTTCCGAACGGTGACAGTAGGCTCGTTAGCCGCTTTAAGAGAAGTCATCTGAAGACTGCATTGTTGACTAGCGACGCACATTGTATGTTCCATCGTCGACAGCAAGCTTCAAGGAACACAGTAAACTGAAAAAAGCGCATCAGAAGTAATTGAGGTGACAACCAGGAAGTCTTCAGTACAGTAACCAGTAAAATATTAGTCGCTTTGTATGAAGTCATATTTCAACTGCATTGTTGACTCGCGCCTCAATTTGTGTATTCCATCGTCGAGAGGAAGGTCCAAGGAACACAGTAAACTGAAAAATGCGCATTGGAAGCAATTTAGGTGACTCCCTGGAGGACTTCCGTACGGTGAGCATAGACACGATAGTTCCTTTGAATGAAGTCATCTGGAGACTGCATTATTGACTCGAGACGCAATTTGTGTGTTCCATCGTCGACAGGAAGCTTCAAGGTATACAGTAAACTGAAAACAGCGCATCAGAAGCAATTAAGGTGTCTCCCTGGAGGACTTCCGTACTGTCACCATATAAACGATTGTTCCTTTGTAAGAAGTCTTCTGGAGACTGCATTGTTGACTCGAAACGCAATTTGTGTGTTCCATCGTCTACAGGAAGCTTCAAGGAATACTGGAAATCTTAAAACTGCGTATCGTAAGCAACCAAGGTGACTCTCAGGAGGACGTCCTAACGGTAACCATAGCCCCGCTTGTCGCTTTAAGAGAAGACATCTGAAGACTGCATTGTTGACTCGTGATGCAATTTGTGTGTTCCATCGTTTACAGGAAGCCTCAAGGAATACAGTAAACTGACAACAGTGCATCGGAAGCAATGTAGGTGACTCCCTGGAGGACTTCCGAACGGTGACCATAGCCACTTTAGTTCCGTTGAAAGAAGTCATCTGGAGACAGCATTATTGACTCGCGACGCAATTTGTGTGTCCCATTGTCTCCAGGAAGCTTCAATGAATACAGTAAAATGATAACTGAGCACCAGAGGCAATGTAGGTGACTCCCTGGAGGACTTCCGTACAGTGGCCATAGCGACGTTCGTCGCTTTGTGAGACGTCATCTGGAAACTGCATTATTGACTAGCAACGCAATTTGTGTGTTCCATCGTCTACAGGAAGCTTTAAGGAATACAGAAAATTGGAAAACTGCGTATCGGAAGCAACCAAGGTGACTCTCTGGAGGACGTGCGAACGGTGACAATAACTATGTTAGTTCCGATGTAAGAAGTCATCTGGAGACTGCATTATGAATTGCGACGCAATTTATGTGTTCCATTGTCGACAGGAAGCTTCAAGGAACACAGCAATTCTGAAAACGGCGTATCGGAAGCAACCAAGATGACTCTCAGGAGGACGTGCGAACGGTGACAACAGCCACGTTAGTTCCGATGTAAGAAGTCATCTGGAGACTGCATTATGACTTGCGACGCAATTTATGTGTTCCTTCGTCGACAGGATGCTTCAAATAATACAGAAAATCTGAAAACTGCGTATTGGAAGCAACCAAGATGACTCCCAGAAGGAATTCCAAATGGTGACCATAGACTTGTTAGTTCCTTTGTAGAAGTCATCTGGAGACTGCATTATTGACTCACGACGCAATTTATGTGTTCCATCGTCGACAGGAAGCTTCAAGGATTACAGTAAACTGAAAACTGCGCATCGGAATCAACTAACGTGACTCCCAGGAGGACTTCCGCACGGTGACCATAGCCTCGGTAGTCGCTTTAAGAAGAGTCATCTGAAGACTGTATTGTTGACTCGCGCCGCAGTTTGTGTGTTCCATCGTCGACAGGATGCTTAAAGGAATACAGTAAACTGAAAACTGCGCATCACTTCCATTAACGTGACTCCCAGGAGGACTTCCGAATGGTGACCATAGCCTCGTTAGTCGCTTTAAGAGAAATCATCTCAAGACTGCATTGTTGACCCGCGTCGCAGTTTGTGTGTTCCATCGTCGACAGGAAGCATCAAGGAACACAGTAAACTGAAAAAAGCGCATCAGAAACAATTAAGGTGACTCCCAGGAGGACTTCCGCACAGTAACCATAGCGACGTTAGTCGCTTTGTGAGATGTCATCTGGAGACTGCATTATAGCTCACGACTCAATTTGTGTGTTCCATCGTCTAATGGAAGCTTCAAGGAATACAGAAAATCTGAAAACTGTGTATCGGAAGCAACTAAGGTGACTCCCAGGAGGACTTCTGTATGGTGACCATAGCCTCGTTAGTCGCTTTAAGAGAAGTCACCTGAAGACATCATTGTTGACTGGCGACGCAATTTGTGTGTTCCATCGTCGAGATGAAGCTTCAAGGAACACAGTAAACTTAAAACTGCGTATCGGAAGCAACCTAGGTGATTCCCAGGAGGACGTCCGAACAGTGACCATAGCCATGTTAGTTTCTTAGTAAGAAGTCATCTGGAGACTGCACTATTGACTCGCGACGCAATTTGTGTGTTCCATCGTCGACAGGAAGCTTCAAGGAATACAGAAAATCTGAAAACTGCGTATCGGAAACTACCAAAGTGACTCCCAGGAGGACTTCCGAACGGTGACCATAGCCACGTTAGTTCCTTTGTAAGAAGTCATCTGGAGACTGCATTATTGACTCGCGACGCAATTTGTGTGTTCCATCGTCTACAGGAAGCTTCGAGGAATACAGTAAACTGAAAACTGCGCTTTGGAAGCAAGTAAGTTGACTCCTAGGACGACTTCCGTATGGTGACCGTAGCCGTGTTAGTCGCTTTGTGAGCAGTCATCTGGAGAATGCATTATTGACTCGTGAGGCAATTTGTGTGTTCCATCGTCGATAGTAAACTTCAAGGAATACAGTAAACATATATTACGTGTGGGATGGTCATAACCAGAAAACAATACGCAAAAATGGAACAGCAAAGACATGCTATTCAGACGCAATCCGACTCGGACGCGAGACAAATGTTAGAAAATGACTTTACGACAGCAACCGGTAGCGACGATTCATCAAATATTGACGCAAGTGTTAAGGGAAATTAGGGCAATAGGCCGTCCACCACAAAAATTTCAAAGTCTCAGTCAGAGCCCATATTAATACATGACGTCACGTCTAATGACGCGGCGGGGGCAGTGTCCTTGCAAACAGTAAACTTTGCCAACATGTTACAAATGCTAATGAAACAAAACGCAGAAAATATGGCAACCTTAAAGACACAAAATGACGAAATTAAATCTAACCTTATAGCAATCAAGACATGTAATGACACTTTATGTAAACGTGTGGAGCTTATAGACGCCACACTGACCAAACAGATGACTGAACTCAGTACGAAATTTTCCAAGCTTAACACGATACAAGAAAAGACTACAAATGACGTAGCACGTTTACAGATACAAGTAAAAAACCTTAATGTCACGTGTGAAGCTCTTACTGGATAAATTCAAACATATCGTTCAGTACATGACAACCTTGAAAAACGAATTACTGACGTGCAGAATAAATCTGACAATGTTGAACAACACCTGACTGACAGATTACAATCTGATGCAACAGCTCATTTTCAAAATATTAATAAAGAATTTCATGATTGAGTAGAGAACAAAGACAAACATTTTGATACATGCATATGTGAAAATTTACCAACAATTGTGCACTACTCCGTAGTGGAATACATCACTAATAACAAACAGATGATCAGTGACGCAGTACAGTCTGTCACTGCACCAATGAGACAGTTCATCGATCAACCACATTCTGAATGTAATTAAAATATCAGTCAAAATGTACAGTTCAGAAACCAATATACATACGAGTATGACGCACACATACCGCACACGACAAACACACAAGAACAAAGCACACCACGACTACACGTACCACGACGTGCAAACACAAGCACAAGCTATTATCATGGTAAACCACAGCAACATTATCGTAATTACTCGCCATCTGAACATTACAGTAATTACAGTGGAACAAATCCATATCATAATGCAAAGGAAGAAGAAAGCTTAATAAAACACAGGCAATTTCAGACTTTTATCCCAGAAAAACGAACCAATTATCCGGTGATTTTTCTTAAATCTTTTAGTAACGCATTTCCACGCACTTGGAGTGACCGGAAAAAGATTTCATATATTGTCGGTTACATCCAAGGCGATGCAGCTCTCTGGGCATACAGTAAGGGCTGACGTGTGTACCACGTACAGTGAGTTTGAGCGTGCCTTTCTGAACAAATTCAGGTCGCAATCCGTCCAGGACCGACTCAGGAGACAAACTTTAGAACCTGAAACTTTTAACAGTAAAAATGGTAACTTACGCAGATATTTTGAAAAATACTTGAACATGGGACATTTTTTGGACGAACCAGTCGCAACACGTGATATACTCCGTGCGTTGAAGGCCAAATTGCCTTTAATTATTAAAGAAAAACTCTTACATATTCCGGATGACGATCCAGATAATTTTTTAACAGCTTTAGATTCGGTTGACATGTTACTAGAAGATCAGCGCTTTGCGCGGCAAAACAGCAGCCACAATGTTTATACTAGTGGTATGCAAAACATGCAGGCTTGCCAACTCATTTCTGGCGCGCCGACAGTTGGATACGCGGTACAGCAAAAACGGAAAACTCACATGCCGTCTCAATACGGAAATCAAAATCAACATGCGTATTCCAATACAAACAACAGTTACAACAGTTATAACACTTCATGCGGCAATCCATTTAAAAGGCACCGCGGTAATAACAACAACAACGGTAACAACGGATATAAATATAACAACAAAAACACAAACAGAAACAGAAACAATAATAACTACGAGCCAAGACAGCATCAAGGCTGGACTCGTAGCGATCAATACTTTCATTCAAACACTGCTGAACCACAGCAGCCACGAGGACAAAATTGGAGCGTACCTTACGACCGACAGGTAAGTCATAATGCGCAACAGCAACAACAAGCGCAAAAGTATGGAAATCACAACAGGCAATATCCGAATGTGAATATAATAGAAGTGACACCTGATACACAACCTCAATCTGTATCAGTACATAATACAAATGCTAATCCAACAAACTAGAAACAGTCACTTCTATGCCCCGGGTCGTGGCTGAAGAATTCTTGGAGGGCAACTTCAATGTTAATCAGTTATTTGACACCACCTTTGAACAACAAAATATTGATATGCCTAATAATTGTAAACAAAAACTACCTGTTTTATTTATAAGATACAACCACAATGACAATATATCAGATGAACTTTTGCAAGACAGTACACAATATCGTTCAAACACAAATGAAATTGTTTTAGCCTCTACTACTGGTGTAGTAGATTAGATTTTTAGATTTGATTTACTTTCATTCCAATTGATCCGTAGTGAGGAGGTCCTCCAGGATGTGGAACATGTCAGAAAAACAACAATACATGACAAATATTTAAACTAAAACAAATAAGCTAATGTACCATTCCACAGGTCCCAAGTGGAATGATCGTCATTTTTTAATGAACACTAAGAGTCATTTTACAAATACTATTGCACTGAATTTAAAATAAAAAAGTTTTATATTTATTTATAAGGTAAGAAACATGTAATACAACTAATGTAATACTTATTTACAATGAACACATTACTGCACTGAAATGGTGCAGAAGTTAGATTATACTTACACACACACACACACACACACACACACACACACAAATTTTCAGTGAACACATTACTGCACTGAAATTGTGCAGAAGTTGTGTTGTACTTATATACAAATCAGTTGGTTTTCCTCAGAAATTCATCAATGGAGTAGAAGGAGTTGGCCACCAATAAATCCTTTAGGCTTCTCTTAAACTGAATTTCATTGGTTGTTAAGCTTTTTATGGCTGCTGGCAAGTTATTGAAAATGTGTGTTCCTGAATAATGCACACCTTTTTGTACAAGACTAAGTGACTTTAAATCCTTGTGAAGATTATTCTTATTTCTAGTATTGATTCCATGAATTGAGCTGTTGGTTTGAAAAAGTGATATATTTTTAATGACAAATTTCATTAAGGAATAAATATATTGGGAAGCTGTAGTTAGTATCCCTAGTTCCCTAAACAGGCTTCTGCAGGATGTTCTTGAGTTCACACCACATATAATTCTTACTGCACGTTTTTGTGCCCGGAAAACTTTAGCTTGGCTTGATGAATTCCATCTACTATTATCTTATATACAGGTGAAGCTGTGATCGTTTTGTCTTTTAATTTCTATAAAAAGATGTGTGAATTGGAGCCTGTGCCTGAGTTTCCTGCCCAAAACTGTAAAATAACTACTGCTCTAGGTAATAAGTCATGTAGGGTTCAGAAGCAAGTTTTTGTAAACATTTAAATAGGTAATGGAACCGTACAATGGCCATTCCTGGTTGTACAAAACCTTGTGACTAATTGCATATTAGGATTAGATATTATGAGCGAGAAGGACTGCATTATAGACTTCTCCAAAGGTAAATGTATTTTAAATGATAAAGGCAGTGTAATTATTGTTGATTTGGACAGGAGAACTCTAAAGCATGACAAACACTGTACAGGGTACAAGGTTCAGTTAGTACTTGACAATGACATTCAAGACATGCACACACACTCATCTGACACAGAGGTAATGGACTTGAAAACAATGTTTGTTCATAAGATAAATGAAGCTACAGCTTTCAGTGTACATGAACGTATGAAACTACAGGAAGTGTTATCCAAATATTTACAAGCTTTTACCAAATGATTAGGTGTTATCAACACGTATGTCTACAAGATTGAAGTTAAGCCTCACAAGATCTTCTACCACAAGACATATAACGTACCGTTATCTCAACGACCTGCTGTGTGGCAAGAACTAAAACAAATGTTAGACTGGAAAATCATTGAACCATTACCTAAGTTGTCAGACAAGGAAATCACACCTGAACAGAAAATAAGAGAAGAATTGACTACGCTGACACATCACGCACAGATACGAAACAAACATAACACAAACATAATAAAAAGAAAACAAAAATTCAAGGCAGGAATGCTTGTACTACTTTGTACTCATCATAAATCTGTAGCACTCAAACGACGCAATGCTAAGTGGCGTCTGCTATATGAAGGACCTTATATTGTTGTTAACATACCGCATCCTGGTGCGTATCTGTTACAACATCCTAGAACCAACAAAATTATTGGGCTATACGCACACCGAGATCTTAGAGCATTTCATGCTAAATAATGTCAAAGTCATATCCAAGAAAACATTGCTAAGCAACTCGCAAAACTCTGTTTGCTACAACATAGATAATAAGTAGTATAGAAATTTTCATTTCAGCTGTACCAGTCACACAGTTCAACAAGACAGGAGAATTTTTCTTTCAACACCGAGGCACTACCAAGAAGACTGAATAATAAGGTAAAATTTATGATTACGTAGCAGTGAATGATATATTAATTTTTCACGGAACATTTGTGACTGTAGGTACCACTGACTTGGTATGACACCTGACGAACCGACAGACGTCATCTGTGAAGGGACCTTTTACTTCGAGAAATAGATTAGACGTACACCTCTCAGCAAGAAAAGCATCTACCAGTAGCCAAGGCCACACAGACACTATACACACACACAAAACGCGAGGCCGGCCGGTGAGGCCAAGCGGTTAAAGGCGCTTCAGTCTGGAACCGCGCGACCGCTACGGTCGCAGGTTCGAATCCTGCCTCTGGCATGGATGTGTGTGATGTCCTTAGGTTAGTTAGGTTTAAGTAGTTCTAAGTTCTAGGGGACTGATGACCTCAGATGTTAAGTCCCATAGTGCTCAGAGTCATTTGAATCATTTTGAACAAAACGCGAGGAATCTAACAGTTTTCCGTCTCTTACTATTTTGAATATTTATTGAGTAGTGAAAACGCCTTGTCTTGCCTACTGATGTATTGAATGTTGTGTCTAACCTATCTTAATTTCAGATGACATCACAAAAAAAAAAATTGATAAAATCCCAGCAAAACCGTTAAGGAGAACGTAAATATCTGCAATTCATGTAATCAAATGTGACATAATGTAATAATTTATAGCTACATAATGATAATGTAAACATGTTTATGTGTAACTGTATTATGTTTATGCTAAGAAAATATGTCACGTGTATATGTATGATTACTTATGTTTTTTAAAAAAATGATGTATAATGTGACTGTTACTATGTGAAAATTTGAACGATAACGAGTGCCAAAATGTGGAAACTTAAAAAAAAATTGCATAGTGAATGACTATTCATGGACATTAACGTACATTAATAAGTCTGCAACTACGCAGAAACGTATGTGAAACAAACTGTTAATGATATTCATCATGCATCGTAACTTTGTAAACGCGATGAACGATTTTTTTGATAAGTAACTATGAAAATTTAGGTGAGCTATATTTTAAAAGAAAAACTGAAAATGTGAAGTGCATAATTGGTGCATCGTCTAGTGACATTACTACAGTACCTAACATCAAAATGTTAACTGGATTAAATGGTCACAACGTGCCTGTCCAGAAAACAACCCGACGAGTGGAAGAATTTTGGTTGGAACTTCTGGGAATGGAATGTTCTCGAAATGTAACGGACACACTTACCTGGACTACCCAAGGATCGACGCCAGCTATGTGCGGTCCGAAGTTCTGCAACCAAGCTTCCACGGAATATCGGAAGCGAACTGCATGTGGACCAATTACTCGACAGGTCACGTCCGATCTGTAATAAACAATGCTTTTTGTCACAATGAACTGCATCACAACGACTATAATGGAAATAGGAAATGGGCATGCTTATGTATCAATTACGTTGTCACACAGCGATGTTACTGTGATCAAAAAAACTTTACCACGACGACACTAGCCAGTGAAACATTATTGTGTAGCAGATGAATATAAACTGGAATAACGACACAATGTGTATAGGTCAACGCACCTGAAACAAAAAGACATTTTTCTTTGAAGCATTTCAATGCAATACTATGTAACTAAGAACATTCAACAATCTAAAGTTGTATTGTATTATAACAAATATTGTAATTTTAAAATTAAGTTACCTGTCATAGAAGGTACTCTTCATATGTAATCTTGGTGGAATATTTTCTTTATGCAACGACAAAGAAACGCCTGCGCACACAAACAACATGAACTGCAATATTGTGCCGCGTGATCTAAATTTACAATATAAGGGTAGTGTCGGAGTCACAAGACGCTTCTGCGCATGCGCGCACTCTATTTTGCCAACATACGAACTTTTACGGCGCACGCGCGTCATTCAAATTTTATATTTAATGTACTGTATAATGTATGTCATGTAAATAGTTGTAGATAGCTCAAATTTTCTTGTGCCTTTAGGTGAATTGCACGCCTGCAGGTGTGTCCTTTCCCCTCGCAATTCAGGGGGCAATATAAAGGCACATTTGCATGCCGTGCATGAATTTCCTCGGAAACGCGAAATCTTAGTTAAATAATTAATCTCTGCAAAATAAATAAAGCCTATGGCACAGGACTGCAGCGCTATGCCGCAGATAAAACAAAATACAATTACGACACTCTTATGTTTCATTAAGAAGAAGTAGGTCTGGTAGAATAGCTGGTGTGGGGAAGCACGCATATTTTATTAACTGGCACACCGCCATATTTGATGTTACATAAGAACACTGCGACTTGCAATCTTACTAGGCACTCGATTCTGTAAAGAATTTATATTTCTGAAAGTAAGTAGAATTATTCAACTGTAGGCTTATTCGTTGAATATATCTGATTTAACTAACTGTGTAAACTTTTTTATGTTTAGTAGACAGTCACCTCTGTACGACGTATTGACATGGCTGGTAAATTATCTAATATTGAGAATTAGATTTTGAGTCCGCACATACTGCAGTAGTCTTTGGAAACGATTTACATACGAAGTCCGATTACTTAAGTCTTATTTCACGGTCAACTACAGATAACATTGCATTTACAAAAAAGCCATTGTCAAGCGTCTGATACAAAATAATTAGACATCCACGTTGCACATAAGCAAATACTAATTACAACCAATCACCATCACACATAATTAATTATTAATATTTTATATTATTTGTTTATTTATATTATACATAACCAAGTTCGTCACTTTGTGAGAAGTCATCTGGAGGCCACACTACTGACTCGCGACGCAATTTGTGTGTTGCATCGTCGACAGAAGGCTTCAACGAATACAGTAAACAGAAAACTGTGCATCGTAAGCAATTAACGTGACTCCCAGGAGGACTTCTGTACGCTGACCATAGGCACATTAGTCGCTTTGTCAGAAGTCATCTGGAGACTGCAATATTGACTCGCGACGCAATTTGCGTGTTCCATCGTCGACAGGAAGCTTCAAGGAATACAGTAACCTTCAAATTGTGCATCGGCAGCAATTAACTTCCACTCACAGAGGGACTTCCATACGGTGACCATAGCCACGTTAGTTAAATTGTGAGAAGTCATCAGGCGACAGCATTACTGACTCGCGACGCAATTTGTGTGCTCCGTCGTCGACAGGAGGCTTCAAGGAATACAGTAAACAGAAATCTGTGCATTGGAAGCAATTAGGGTGACTCCCAGGAGGACTTCCGTACGGTGACAATAGCCATTTTAGTTGCTTTGTGAGATGTCATCTGGGGACTGCATTATTGACTCGTGATGCAATCTCTGTGTTCCATTGTCGACAGGAAGCTTCATGGAATACAGTAAACTGACAATTGCGCATCTGAACCAAGTAGCTGGACTCCCAGGAAGACTTCCATACGGTGACCATATCTACGTTAATCGCATTGTGAAAAGCTATCTGGAGGCCGCGTTATTGAATCGCGACGCAATTTGTGTCTTCCATTGTCGAGAGGGGGCTTCGAGGAATGCAGTAAACTTAAAAATGCGCATCGGAAGCATTTAAGTTGACTCCCAGGACGACTTCCATACGGTGACCAAAGCAACATTACTCGCTCTGTTAGAAGGCATCTAGAGACTGCATTATTGCCTCATGACGCAATTTGTGTGTTCATCGTCGACAGGAAGCTCCAAAGAATACAGTAATCTTTAAATTGCGAATCGGAAGCAATTAACTTGACTCCCAGGAGGACTTCCATATGTTGCCCATAGCCATTTTAGTCGCTTTCAGAGAAGTTATCTGAAGACTGCGTTACTAACTCGTGTCCACATTTGTGCCTTCCACCACTGTCAGGAGGCTTCAATGAATACAGTAAACTTTAAATTGCGAATCGAGAGCAATTGACTTGTGACGCAGGATGAATTCCATACAGTGACCACAGCCACGCTATTATCTTAGTAAGAAGTCATCTTGAGACTGCATTATCGCCTCGCGACGCAATTTGTGTGTGCTAACGTCGACAGGAAGCTTCAAGGAATACAGTAAACTGAAAATTGCACATCGGAAGCAATTAACTGGACTCCCAGGAGGAATTCTATACGATAACCATAGCTACGTTGGTCGCATTGTGAGGAGTCATCTGGAGGCCGCATCACTGACTCGCGACACAATTTTTGTGTCCCATCGCCGACAGGAGGTTTCAAGGAATACATTAGAATGAAAACTGCGCATCGAAGTACTTCCATACAGTGACCATAGCCTTATTAGTCGCTTTGTGAGTACGGATCTGGAGACGGCATTATTGACTCGCGACGCAATTTGTGTGTTCCATCTTCCACAGGAAGATTCAAGGAACACAGTAAACTTTAAATACACAGGATGACTTCCATTCGGTGTCCACAGCCACGCTAGTCGCTTAGTAAGAAGTCATCTGGAGTCTGCATTATTGACTCGTGACGAAATTTCTGTTTTCCATCGTCGACAGGAAGTTTCAATTAATACAGTACTGTAAATTGCGCATCGGAAGCAATTAACTTAGGAGAACTTCCATCGTTGAACATAGCCACGTTAGTCGCTTTGTGAAAATCATCTGGAAACTGCATTATTTTCTCGCGACGAATTTGTGTGTTCCATCGTCGACAGGAAGCTTTAAGAAATACAGAAAAACTTTAAATTCCCAGGATGACCTCCATACGGTGAACATAGCCACGCTAGTTGCTTAATGAGAAGTCGTCTGGAGACTGCATTATGGACTCGCGACGCAATTTGAGTGTTCCATCGTCGACAGGAACCTTCATGGAAAACAGTAAACTATAAATTCCCAGGATAACCTATATACGGTGACCATACCCATGTTAGTCGCTTTGTGAGAAGTCATCTAGAGACTCCATCACGACTCGTGACGCAATTGTCCACAGTAAACTGAAAACTGCGCATCGGAAGCAATTAAATTGACTCCCAGGACTACTTCCATATGGTGACCATAGCCACGCTAGTCACTTTGTTAGTACTCATCTGGAGACTGCATTATTGACTCGCGACGCAATTTGTGTATTCCATCATCGACAGGAAGCTTGAACGAATACAGTAAACTTTAATTTCATAGGATGACTTCCATAGGGTGACCACAGCCACATTTGTCGCTTTGTGTGTACCCATATGGAGACTGCATTATTGATTCGCGACGCAATTTGTGTGTTCCACTGTCGACAGGAACCTTCAAGGAAAACAGTAAATTATAAATCCCCTGGATGATCTATATACGGTCACCATACCCACGTTAGTCGCTTTGTGAGAAGTCATCTAGAGACTCCATCATGACTCGTGACGCAATTTGCGTGTTCCATTGTCCACAGTAAACTGAAAACTACGCATCGGAAGCAATTAACTTAACTCACAGGACTACTTCCATATGGCGAACATAGCCACTTTAGTCGCATTCTAAGAAGTCATCCGGAGACTGCATTACTAACTCGCGTCCCATTTTATGCATACCACCGTTGTCAGGACGCTTTAATGAATACAGTAAACTTTAAATTGCGAATCGGACGCAATTATCTTGTCACTTAGGATGACTTCCATACGGCGACCATAGCCACGCTAGTCGCTTTGTGAAAAGTCATCTGGAGGCCGCTGTAATGACTTGCGACGCAATTTGTGTTTTCCATCGCCGACAGGAGCCTTCAATGAATACATTAGACTGAAATTTGCGCATCGAGCGACTTCCATACGGTGACCATAGCCACGCTAGTCGCTTTGTGAGTACTCAACTGGAAACGGCACTATTGTCTCGCGACGAAACTTGTGTGTTCCATCGTCGACAGGAAGCTTCAAGGAATACAGTAAACTGAAAATTGCGCATCGGAAGCAATTGACTTGACTCCAACGAGGACTTCCGTACTGTGACCATAGCTACGTTAGTCGCATTGTGAGAAGTCATCTGGAGGCCGCATTATTGACTCGAGACGCAATTTGTGTGTTTCATCGTCGACAGGAAACTTCAAGGAATACAGTAAACTGAAAATTGCGCATCGGAAGCAATTGACTTGACTCCAACGAGGACTTCCGTACTGTGACCATAGCTACGTTAGTCGCATTGTGAGAAGTCATCTGGAGGCCGCATTATTGACTCGAGACGCAATTTGTGTGTTTCATCGTCGACAGGAAACTTCAAGGAATACAGTAAACTGAAAATTGCGCATCGATGGACTTCCATATGGTGACCATGGCCACGTTGTCCGCTTTCTGAGTACTCACCTGGAGACTGTATTATTGATCCGCGACGCAATTTGTGTGTTCCTTCATCGACAGAAGGATTCAACGAATACAGTAAACTTTAAATTGCGCTTCGGAAGCAATTAACGTGACTCCCAGGAGGACTTCCATACAGTGACCATAGCCACGTGAGTCGCTTTCTGAGAAGTCATCTCGGGACTGCATTGCTGGCTCGCGACGCAATTTGTGTGTTTCATCGTCGACAGGAGGTTCAAATGGTTCAAATGGCTCTGAGCACTATGGGACTTAACTACTGTGATTATCAGTCTCCTAGAACTTAGAACTACTTAAACCTAACTAACCTAAGGACATCATACACATTCATGCCCGAGGTAGGATTCCAATCTGCGACCGTAGCAGTCGCGCGGTTCTGGACTGCGTGCCTAGAACCACTAGACCACCGCGCCCAGCACGACAGGAGGCTTCAATGAATACACTAAAGTGTCAATTGCGCATCGGAAGCAATTAACTTGATTCCCAGGAGGACTTCCATATGGTGACCACAACCACGTTAGTCGCTTTGTAAGAAGTCATCTGGAGACGGCATTATTGACTCGCGACGCAATTTATGTGTTTCACCGTCGACAGGAGGCTCCAAGAAATACATTCGGATGAAAATTGCACATGGATCGAATTCCATACGGGGACCATAGCCACGTTAGTCGCTTTGTGAGTACTCATCTGGAGACTCCATTATTCACTCGCGACGCAATTTGTGTGTTCCATCGTCGACAGGAGGGTGCAAGGAATTCAGTAAACTTTAAACTCCGAATTGGGAGCAATTAAACTAACACCCAAATTGACTTACATACGGTGTCCAAAGCCACGTTAGTCGCTTTGTCAGAAGTCATCTGGAGACTGCACTATTTACCCGCGATGGAATTTGTGTGTTCAGTTGTCGACAGGAGGCTTCAATGAATACAGTAAACTGTAAATTGCGCATCGGATTCAATTTACTTGTTTCTTAAGAGGACTTCCATTTGGTGACCATAGCCTGTTAGTCGCTTCGTAAGAAGTCATCTGGAGACTGCATTATTGACTCCCGACGCAATTTTATGTTCCATCGTCCACAGTAAGCATCAAGGAATACAGTAAACTTTAAATTCCCAGGATGACTTCCATACAGTGACCATAGCCACGCTAGTCGCTTAGTGAGAAGTCATCTGAAGACTGCATTATTGACTCGTGACGCAATTTGTGTGTTCCATCGTTGTCAGGAGGCTTCAATGAATATAGTAAACTGTAAATTGGGATATCGAAGCACTTTACTTGACTCCCAGGAGGCCTTGCATTCATTGACCATAGCCACGATAGTCGCTTAGTGTGAAGTAATCTGGAGACAGCATTACCGATTCGTGTCGCAATTTGTGTTTTCCATTGTCGACATTTAGCTTCAAGGAATACATTAGACTGAAAATTGCGCATCGAAGGACTTCCACACGGTCACCATACCCGCGTTAGTCGCTTTGTGAGTATTCATCTGGAGACTGCATTATTTACTCGTACGCAATTTGTGTGTTCCATCGTCAACCGGAGGGTGTAACGAATACAGTGAATGGCGCATCAGTAGCAGTCAACTTGACCTCCCTTATATGCTGACCATAGCCACTGTAGTCGCTAGGAGGCAAGCAGTCTGGAGATTTCAGTATTGACTCGCGACGCAATTTGTGAGATCCATCGTCAACAGGGGGGGGGGGGGGGGGGGTTGCAAGGAATACAGTAAATTTTGAATGGCGCAACGGAATTAAGCAACTTGATTCCCAGGAGAACTTGCATACGGTGACCATAGCCACTTTAGTCGTTAGGAGAGAAGTCGCCTGGAGACTGTAGTAATGACACACGACGCTATTTGTGTGTTTCTTCCTGTATCCGATTGTGCGACGGTCACGTCAAAATGTGTAGTGCATCGCAAACATGCAACATGATGCCCAGGAGATCGTGCATGTGTCGACTGTAGAACGATACTCGCATGGAGAGAAGTCGCTTGGTAACTGTAGTACTGAATCGTGACGCAATTTGTGTGTTCCATCATCTACAGGAGGGTGCAAGGAAGACAGTAAATTGTAAATTGCGCATCGGAACCATGACTCCCAGGAGATCTTGTATACGCTGACAATAGCCACGTTAGTCGCTATTAGAGAAGTCGAGACTGTGGTATTGACTAGTGACGCAGTTTGTGTGTTCCATCGTGAATACGATTGCGCGTCAGTTACTGTAAAATGTTTGTGGTGCATTTTAAATAAACAACGTGATTCCCATTAGAACGCTGATGCAGTGACCGTACAGAGGTACTGGTTTGGAGACTTGGAGAGAATTCGGCTGCAGACTGTTGTACTGAATCGTGACTTAATTTGTGTATTCCATCGTCAACAGGATGGTACAAGGAATACGTTAAAATGTAAATGGCGCTTCGGAAGCCAAATACGTGACTCCCAGGAGATTTTCGATACGGTGATCATAGCTACGTTAGTCGCTTGGAGATATGGCGGCTGGAGACTATAGTACTGAATCGCGGCGCAGTTTTTGTGTTTCGTCATCAACAGGAGGTTGCAAGGACTGCAGTATATATTGAAGGGCGCATCAGAAGCAAACAAATTGAGCCCCAGGTGTTAAAGTCTATTCCGGAGAGCGTAGTTTGACTAAGAGATGCCTTTTTGTTCTGTGTTTGTGAATGTATCCTTGCGTTCCGTGTTTCAAGTTTCGTCGGTGGAACGGGAGGCTACTCTCTTCTCTGTGGGCGCGTCGTACTTCCTGCTGATGGCGTGGAGTGCAGCAGGTTGGAGTGACGTCGGGCTTAGACGGCGTTGACAGCGCGGATTGCGGCGACCTGACTGCGCTTGCCACAGCTGTTCGTTGCGTCAGGCGTACCAGAAAGCAGCGGCCGACTCAGCGGACGCCGTCTACGGAAAGCTGGCTGCTGGTACTGTCAACTGGTATGTGGCTCTTATTTCCTGGCGTTACCGAGTAACAGCGCGGCAAACTGTGGAAGAATGACAGATCGTACTGCGCTTATCGGAGCTGGCTGCACTCGGTTTAGAGATATCTACATGCCCAACGGATCTAGAATTTGGGAGTCGGCTGCCGTACAGCAAATTTCGTCCGGTGTGTGCTCTCTTTGCCTCAGTCTGTGAAGCATTTGGGACGTGTGCATCGGCGATTAATCGCGGACACTGGAGCGTACAACCTGTTCCAGGCTGGCGGCAGCCGCTGCTACTTTGGAAAATGCCGAACGCGCGCTCTCGGAATCAATGTGAGCTGCACATCAGTCGGAGGACGTCGAACAGTGATGCGACTCCGACGGGCAGGAGCGCGGGGACAATGAGACGAGTGGCATCTAGCGAAGAGTTAATTATCAAAAGAACGAAAATGGAAACTGAAATGATATACGCTGTACATGAGATCTTAGCGGAGTTCCAGAATGAACTAAAACAAATATGCGTTAGATGAGTATGTGCCAAGCAAGATCGTAAGAGGTAGAAAAGAGCCACCGTAGTACAACAACCGAGTTAGAAAACTGCTGCGGCAGGAAAGGGAACTTCACAGCAAACATAAACATAGCCAAAGCCTTGCAGACAAACAAAAATTACGCGAAGTAAAATGTAGTGCGAGGAGGGCTATACGAGAGGCGTTCAATGAATTCGGAAGTAAAGTTCTATGTACTGACTTGGCAGAAAATCCTAAGAAATTTTAGTGTTATGTCAAAGCGGTAGGTGGATTAAAACAAAATGTCCAGACACTCTGTGGCCAAAATGGTACTGAAACAGAGGATGACAGACTAAAGGCCGAAATACTAAATGTCTTTTTCCAAACCTGTTTCACAGAGGATGACTGCACTGTACTTCCTTCTCTAGATTGTCGCACAGATGACAAAATGGTAGATATCGAAATAGACGACAGAGGGACAGAGAAACAATTCAAATCTCTCAAAAGAGGAAAGGCCGCTGGACCTGATGGGATACCAGTTCGATAAGAGCGTAGCGTTCCAAAGGATTGGAAAAGCGCACAGGTCATCCCCGTTTTCTAGAAGGGGCGTCGAACAGATGTGCAGAACTATAGACCTATATCTCTAACGTCGATCAGTTGTAGAATTTTGGAACACGTATTACATTCGAGTATAATGACTTTTCTGGAGACTAGAAATCTACTCTGTAGGAATAAGCATGGGTTTCGAACAAGACGATCGTATGAAACCCAGCTCGCGCTATTCCTCCACGAGACTCAGAGGGCCATAGACACTGGTTCACAGGTAGAAGCCGTGTTTCTTGACTTCCGCAAGGCGTTCGATACAGTTCCCCACAGTCGTTTAATGAACAAAGTAAGAGCATATTGACTGTCAGACCAATTGTGTGATTGGATTGAAGAGTTCCTAGATAACAGAACGCAGCATGTCATTCTGAATGGGGAGAAGTCTTCCGAAGTAAAAGTGATTTCAGGTGTTCCACAGGGGAGTGTCGTAGGACCGTTGCTATTCACAATATATATAAATGACCTTGTGGATAACATCGGAAGTTCACTGAGGCTTTTTGCGGATGATGCTGTGGTATATCGAGATGTTGTAACAATGGAAAATTGTACTGAAATGCAGGAGGATGTGCAGCGAATTGACGCATGGTGCAGGGAATGGCAACTGAATCTCAATGTAGACAAGTGTAATGTGGTGCGAATACATAGAAAGAAAGATCCCTTATCATTTAGCTACAATATAGCAGTTCCGCAACTGGAAGCAGTTAATTCCATAAATTATCTGGGAGTACGCATTAGGAGTGATTTAAAATGGAATGATCATATAAAGTTGATCGTCAGTAAAGCAGATGCCAGACTGAAACTCATCGGAAGACTCCTAAGGAAGTCCGAAAACAAAGAAAGTAGGTTTCAGTACACTTGTTCGCCCACTGCTTGAATACTGCTCAGCAGTGTGGGATCCGTACCAGCTAGGTTTGATAGAAGAGGTAGAGAAGATCCAACGGAAAGCAGCGCGGTTCGTTACAGGATCATTTAGTAATCGCGAAAGCGTTACGGAGTTGATAGATAAACTCCAGTGCATGACTCTGCAGGAGAGACGCTCAGTAGCTCGGTACGGGCTTTTGTTGAAGTTTCGAGAACATACCTTCACCGAGGAGTCAAGCAGTATATTGCTCCCTCCTACGTATATCTCGCGAAGAGACCATGACGATAAAATCAGAGAGATTAGAGCCCACACGGAGGCATACCGACAATCCTTCTTTCCACGAACAATACGAGAATGGAATAGAAGGGAGAACCGATAGAGGTACTCAAGGTACCCTCCGCTACACACCGTCAGGTGGCTTGCGGAGTATGGATGTAGATGTAGATGTAGAAAAAGGGGCGTCAACCACAATTACATCGCAGGTTAGAGACAAAATCTAGGCACTCGCATTAGGTCAATCAAGGCTTTATGGACAAAATGAAGAGCTCAGAACTGAAAACGCCAGACTCAGAAAAGAACTAGCGGCTGCAAACGGACCAGATGCCCAGGATCGCATTCAGCGCCTAGAACAAGAAATAGCGGAACTTAAATCCGAAAATCAGAGATTAAAGTCAGAAAATATACCCCTCCCACTCTCATTTGCAGCGGTTGCGGCTGCCGGTCCGATTGTAAAACCTGAAAGCAAAGAACAGGAACGCATTCAGCAAACAAGAGCTAAACAGTTCAGCAGACTTTTCTTTAAATCAGAAAGCAACCGAGATGCGAGAACCATTAAAGAAACCATCACTAAAACAATTAACCCCAAGCAAGACATTTTAAAAATAAAATCAAACAGCTCAACAGCAAACACCGTAATAATTGATACAGACTCAAAAGTAGTCAAGAAAAAGATAATAGAAAAACCTGCACAGCTTAAGGACATTAGGTGTGAAGAGCCCAACAATTTCAGACCCCTGCTGGCAGCGCACCATGTCTCAACATATTTAACTGACCAGGAATTCTTAGAGGAGGTCTACGAAAAAACTTGAGTGAACACATTACTATACATGACTTCGATAACGAGGTTAAAATCAAATTTAAAACAGGACCAAATGGCAAAAGAACAGGAAACTATATTCTAGAACTGTCGCCAAGAGTACGATTACTGCTGCTTCAAAAAAAAGTGTTTTTATTCAGTTTGAATCTTTGTACATCAACGACTTTGTTGCTGTACAAAAATGTTTTATTTGTTGGGGCTTCGGTCACCCATTGAAGCGTTGCGACAAAGATCCAGTATGTGGAAGATGTGCAAAACCGGGACACAAAAAGTCAGAACGCAGGCAGGAGAATCCTGTAGGCTGTATACCATGCAAACACAGAAACAGAACGTGCGATAAGGTAGGGGGGCCAGACTGTCCTACATATAAACAGCTCTACGAAAGACAAATAGAGCGTACCGAATACGATGTCCTGGACAACGTCCATTAATAAGGAGTACCACCATAACTGTCAGAAATCCTAACACACGCAAAAAAAGACGTAGCTAATGACACAAACAGGCGAAGGTACAAATCGCCGTCGACTAGGATGAGAGGCTGGCGGCGAGCCGTTGCCTGGCGGCAACACATGTGGATATTACAACCCCCAAATGCAGATACCGATACTATTGTAATGCCTCAGTGCTAGGAGACAATATAGTGCAGGTGCTTCAGCATAACCGACTACATAGACGATATGTGCATACAGGGTGCAATAGAATATAAGGTTGCCAGGCACCTGAGACATCACATGTTTGATTGGGCCATCTTTTAGGCTGGTCTCCTTTTACGAGTTGACGAACTGGAATACGAAATACTGCGAGACAGTACAGAGAATTACATCGACATCCTTGCCTTCTGTCATCCTATCTGAGTTCCACAAGGGGGATTTTGCGTTTATATCAGTTAGAACGAGCAGCATTTTTCTTTCTAGTGTCTTGCATTGTCTTTTATTTTGTCTAAGAAAGGTTCTATATGATACGAGTACCGAGCGTAAATAGACGACATGAGCCATACATCCTATCCGTCTGTTATTTCTGATGTGGCAATGTGCTCAGAGCTAAACTGGGTGATCTGTGATACTATGAGGTTTTTATTAACTACTATTACGCCGGCTTTCGTGTTTGGTGTTCCAGCTATTGTAGTGTAGTGTGAGGGGAGCCCTGAAATTTTCCCGCCACGCAGAAAAGGTTCCTGATCGCAGGCGATGTCTGCTTTTGTTTCTTCTAAAAGTCTACCTAGTTCCATGTTTACTAGGACACTACCCTGGCAATTTAGTTGTATTACCATCAGAAGGAATATCTACTGAAGGAAAAACGCTTGGGTATCGTTTCTTTAAAATCCAGAAACACACGTCCATGGGCTGTCACGAAGTCCTTGTATACTTTCTCTAGGTTTAGGCCCTCTCCCCTTCGCGCGCATGCCTCCCCTAGAAGTTTACATAGCTCATTGGGGTTCGTTGGCAGATTTTCAACTCTTAGGATCATCCTGTCAGTTTATTCTGTAGTTGGAAAGCAGATTTTATCCCCGTTTTCATGCTTAGTTCGTATTACACAACGAAGAGCTGTTTGAAATATATCATTGTTTTCTAGTCTGCTAAGCCGTAAGTCAACTTCTAAGTTTTCGTAGGTTACGTAATTAACGGTATTCAGCTTGCGGTTCTAGGTTGTATCTGTTTGGTGTTTTTGACTGTTTGTTTGTTGCTCCGATGTCGAGTAATTTTATAGTGCAGCGCGTCATTCCTGCCTTATGGTTTCTGGTAGTATGGAGTCCGATGTGTTTTCGCTGAACACTTCCCTGATAGTGACTTGTCGTTTTTTATCTCTACCGGGGACTTGTTGGTAAAATGTGACTGTTATATGTCCGTCTCTGGGGTGTTTGTGTCTGGTGTTGCGCCGGTGCAGGATATGTCTTTCTGTTCAGCTACATTACTGTTTTGTTTTTCGTAGTGACTGTGTGCGCCACCCCCGTAGACAAAACGAACTGGTGCAATATGGGGTCTACAATTGGGTGTATTATATTCTACTTGTTGCGCGGGTAGTGTGCAACTGTCTTTGCCGGCCGAAATGGCCGAGCGGTTCTAGGCGCTACAGTCTGGAACCGCGTGACCGCTACGATCGCAGGTTCGAATCTTGCCTCGGGCATGGATGTGTGTGATGTCCTTAGGTTAGTTAGATTTAAGTAGTTCTACGTTCTAGGGGACTGATGACCTCAGAAATTAAGTCCCATAGTGCTCAAAGCCATTTGAACCATTTTGCAACAGTCTTTGTTTGTGTTTGCCCGTGGTGTTGGATTTCTTGTGGATTTAGTGACATCTTCGTCAATACGAGGGTGCGAGGTTTACGGTAAAATGTATGCTGTGCATTGGAGACAAGCAACGTGACTCCCAGGAGAGCGTCGATGTGGTGACCGTAGAGCGTTACTCGCTTGGACAGAAGTTAGAGACTATATTATTGGATCTCGGTGCAGTTTGTGTGTTCCATCATCAACACGAAGGTGCGAGTGTTGTAGTAAACTATCAGTGGTGCATCGGAAACAAGCAACTTGACTACTGTGAGAACGTCCATACGGTGACCATAGCCATTTTTTCGCTTGGAGAGAAATCGGCTGCAGACTGTAGTATTGACTCCCCACCAAACTTGTGTATTCCATCGTCAATACGAGCGTGCGAGGGTTACGGTAAAATGTGTGTTGTGCATCAGAGACAAGCAACTTGATTCCCAGGAGAACGTACGTACAGTGACCACAGAGACGTTACTCGTTTGGAGAGAAGTCTGTTGGAGACTGTAATACTGTATCGCGATGCCTCTTGTGTGTTCCATCACCAACAGGAAGGTGCAAGGAATGGAGTAAACTGTAAATGGTGCATCGGAAGCAAGCAAATTGACACAAAGGAGAACTTCCATACGGTGACCATAACCACGTTAGACGCTAGGAGAAAAGTTTTCTGGAGACTGTAGTATTGACTTCCTACGCAACTTGTGTGTTTCATCGTCAATACGAGGGTGCGAGGATTATGGAAAATGTGTGTGGTACATCAGAAACTAGTAACGTGACTCCCAGGATAACGTACATACGGTGACCATAACCACGTTAGTCGCCTGAAGAGAAGTCGGCTGGAGACTGTAGAACTGAATAGGGACGCAGTTTCTTTGTTCTATCGGCAACAGGATGGTGCCAGGAAAACAGTAACCTGTAAATGGCGCATTGGAAGCAAGTAATTTGACTTTCAGGAGAACTTACATACGGTGACCATACCCACGTTAGTCGCTTTGAGAGAAGTTGCCTGGAGATGGTAGTAATGAATCGCGACGCAATTTGTGTGTACTATCATCAACAGGAGGGTACAAGGGTTACAGTAAACTACCATTGGAGCATCAGACAAAAGCAATTTGTCCCCCAGGCAAACGTCCATATCGTGACCATACGCGCGTTTGTCACTTGAAGAGAAGTCGGTTGGACACTATAGGACTGAATCGCCAAGCAATTTGTGTGTTCCATCGTCAGCAGGAGGGTGCAAGTAATATATAAAACTGTAAATAACCCATTGGAAGCACATAACTTGACTCCCAGGAGAACTCCATACGGCAACCATAATCGCGTTAGTCGATAGGAGGGAAGTATACTGGATACTGTAGTATTGACTTGCTACTCAACTTGTGTGTTCCATCGTCAATAAGAGGGTGCGAGGGTTATGGAAAACGTGTATGGTGCATCGGAAACTAGCAAAGTGACTACCAGGAGAACGTCCATGCGGTGACCGCTGAGCGTTACTCGCTCGCAGAGAAGTCATCTGCAGACTGTAGTATTGAATCATGAAGCAACTTGTGTGTTCATCATCAATACGAGCGTTGAAGGATTACAGTAAACTGCCAGTGGTGCATCTGACCCAAGCAACTTGATTTCCGGGAGATCGCCCATACCTTGCCCATAGCCGCGGTTGCTGCATGAAGGGAAGTCGGTTGCAGACTATAATATTGAATATCGTCGCAATTTGTGTGTTCCATCGTCAATAGCTAACACTTGGTTCAAGCATCATGAAAGAAGGTTGTATACCTGGAAGAATCCTGGAGATACTAAAACGTATCAGATAGATTACATAATGGTAAGACAGAGATTTAGGAACCAGGTTTTAAATTGTAAGACATTTCCAGGGGCAGATGTGGATTCTGACCACAATCTATTGGTTATGAACTGCAGATTGAAACTGAAGAAACTGCAAAAAGGCGGGAATTTAAGGAGATGGGACCTGGATAAATTGAAAGAACCAGAGGTTGTACAGAGTTTCAGGGAGAGCATAAGGGAACAATTGGGGGAAAGAAATACAGTAGAAGAAGAATGGGTAGCTCTGAGGGATGAAGTAGTGAAGGCAGCAGAGGATCAAGTAGGTAAAAAGACGAGGGCTAATAGAAATCCTTGGGTAACAGAAGAAATATTGAATTTAATTGATGAAAGGAGAAAATATAAAAATGCAGTAAATGAAGCAGGCAAAAAGGAATACAAACGTCTCAAAACTGAGATCGATAGGAAGTGCAAAATGGCTAAGCAGGGATGGATAGAGGACAAATGTAAAGATGTAGAGGCTTGTCTCACTAGGGGTAAGATAGATACTGCCTACAGGAAAATTAAAGAGACCTTTGGAGAGAAGAGAACCACTTGTATGAATATCAAGAGCTCAGATGGCAACCCAGTTCTAAGCAAAGAAGGGAAGGCAGAAAGGTGGAAGGAGTATATAGAAGGTTTATACAAGGGCGATGTACTTGAGGACAATATTATGGAAATGGAAGAGGATGTAGATGAAGATGAAATGGGAGATAAGATACTGCGTGAAGAGTTTGACAGAGCACTGAAAGATCTAAGTCGAAACAAGGCCCCGGGAGTAGACAACATTCCATTAGAACTACTGATGGCCTTGGGAGAGCCAGTCATGACAAAACTCTACCATCTGGTGAGCAAGATGTATGAGACAGGCGAAATACCCACAGACTTCAAGAAGAATATAATAATTCAAATCCCAAAGAAAGCAGGTGTTGACAGATGTGAAAATTACCGAACTATCAGTTTAATAAGTCACAGCTGCAAAATACTAACGCGAATTCTTTACAGACGAATGGAAAGCTGGTAGAAGCGGACCTTGGGGAAGATCAGTTTGGATTCCGTAGAAATGTTGGAACACGTGAGGCAATACTAACCTTACGACTTATCTTAGAAGAAAGATTAAGGAAAGGCAAACCTACGTTTCTAGCATTTGTAGACTTAGAGAAAGCTTTTGACAACGTTAACTGGAATACTCTCTTTCAAATTCTGAAGGTGGCAGTGGTAAAATACAGGGAGCGAAAGGCTATTTACAATTTGTACAGAAACCAGATGGCAGTTATAAGAGTCGAGGGGCATGAAAGGGAAGCAGTGGTTGGGAAAGGAGTGAGACAGGGTTGTAGCCTCTCCCCGATGTTATTCAATTTGTATATTGAGCAAGCAGTAAAGGAAACAAAAGAAAAATTCGGAGTAGGTATTAAAATTCATGGAGAAGAAGTAAAAACTTTGAGGTTCGCCGATGACATTGTAATTCTGTCAGAGACAGCAAAGGACTTGGAAGAGCAGGTGAACGGAATGGACAGTGTCTTGAAAGGAGGATATAAGATGAACATCAACAAAAGCAAAACGAGGATAATGGAATGTAGTCAAATTAAATCGGGTGATGCTGAGGGGATTAGATTAGGAAATGAGACACTTAAAGTAGTGAAGGAGTTTTGCTATTTAGGGGGTAAAATAACTGATGATGGTCGAAGTAGAGAGGATATAAAATGTAGACTGGCAATGGCAAGGAAATCGTTTCTGAAGAAGAGAAATTTGTTAACATCGAGTATAGATTTAAGTGTCAGGAAGTCGTTTTTGAAAGTATTTGTATGGAGTGTAGCCATGTATGGAAGTGAAACATGGACGATAACCAGTTTGGACAAGAAGTGAATAGAAGCTTTCGAAATGAGGTGCTACAGAAGAATGCTGAAGATAAGGTCGGTAGATCACGTAACTAATGAGGAGGTATTGAATAGGATTGGGGAGAAGAGAAGTTTGTGGCACAACTTGACTAGAAGAAGGGATCGGTTGGTAGGACATGTTTTGAGGCATCAAGGGATCACAAATTTAGCATTGGAGGGCAGCGTGGAGGGTAAAAATCGTAGAGGGAGACCAAGAGATGAATACACTAAGCAGATTCAGAAGGATGTAGGTTGCAGTAGGTACTGGGAGATGAAGAAGCTTGCACAGGATAGAGTAGCATGGAGAGCTGCATCAAACCAGTCTCAGGACTGAAGACCACACAACAACATCGTCAATACGAGGGTGCGACTGTTTCAGGAAACTGTCAGTGGTGCATCGAAAATAAGCAACGTGACACCCAGGGGACCGTCGCTGTGGTGGCAGTGGAGCTTTACTTGCTTGGAGAGAAGCCTGCTGGACACTTTAGTATTGAATCTAGACGCAATATGTGTTTTCCATCATCAGTACAAACTTGCTAGTTCTACAGTAAAATGTCAGTGGCGCTTCGGAATTAAGCAAATTGATTCCCAGGAGTAAGTCCATAGGGTGACAACAGCCAAATTAGTCGTTTGGAGAGAAGAAGTCTGGAGACTGTAGTACTGAATCGCGTAGCAATTATTGTGTTCCATCGTCAACCGGAGGATGCGAGGAATATGGTAAACTGTAAATGGCCCATTGGAAGCAAACAACTTAACTGACAGGAGAATTTCCATATGGTGACCATAGCCTCGCTAGTCGGTTGGAGAGAAGTGGGTTGGTGTCTGTAGTATTTGAATTTCTACGCAATTTGCGTGTTCCATCGTGAATACAAGGGTGCAAGGAATACAGTAAACTGTAAATGGCGCATCAGAAGCAAACATCTTGACTCCAAGGAGAACTTCCATACGGTGACCATAGCCACGTTAGTCGGTAGGAGTGAACTCGTCTGGAGACTGTAGTATTGACTTGCTACGTGACTTGTGTGTTCCCTTGTCAATACGACGGTGCGAGGGTCACGGTAAAATGTGTGTGGTTCATCGGGAACAGGCAAAGTTACTCCCAGTTGAACTACCATGCGGTGACCGTAGAGCATTACTGCCTCGGAGAAAAGTCTCCTGTAGACCGTAGTATTGATGCTTGACGCAATTTGTGTGTTCCATCGTCAATACCAGAGTGCGAGTGTTACGGTAAAATGTGTGTGGAGCATCGGGAAATAGCAACGTGACTCATAGGAGAACGTCCATGCGGTGACTGCTGACCATTACCCGCTTGGAGAGAAGTCGTATGCAGACTGTAGTACTTAATCTTGACGCAATTTGCGTATTCCATGATCAATACCATCGTTCGAGGGATACAGCAAACTGCCAGTGGTGCATCGGACACAAGTCACTTGACTCCCAGGAGAACGCCCATACGGTGACCATAGAAGCGTTTGTTGGATAAAGAGAAGTCAGTTGGAGACTGTAGTACTGAATCACTATACAATTTGTGTTTTCCATCATCAACACGGGGGTGCGAGTGTCGCAGTAAACTGTCAGTGGTGCATCGGAAATAAGCAACGTTCCACCAATGGGAACCTCCCTGCGGAGACCGTAGAGCGTTACTTGCTTGGAGAGAAGTCTGCTGGACACTTTAGTATAGAATCTTGACGAAATTTGTGTGTTCCATCATCAGTACAGGCTTGCAAGGTCTAGAGTAAAATGTCAGTGGAGCTTCGGAATTAAGCAGATTGACTCCCAGGACAACGTCCATAGGGTGACCTTAGAGGCGTTGTTTGCATGAAGAGAAATTGGTGGAAGACTGTAGTACTGAATCTCGACGCAATTTTAATGTTCCATCGTCAATTCGAGGGTGCGAGGGTTGCAGTAAAACGTGTGTGGTGGATCGCAATCAAGCAACAGACTCGCAGGAGAACGTCCGTACGGTGACCATGTTAGTCGCTTGGTGAGAAGACGGCTGGAGACTGTAGTACTGAATCACGACGCTATTTCTTTGTACCATCGTCAACAGCAGAGTGCATATATTAGAGTAAATTGTAAATTGTGCATCGCAAGCAAACAACTTGACTCCCAGGAGAAAGTACATAGCGTAACCATAGCCGCGTTTGTCGCCTGGAGAGAAGTCTTTTGGACACTCTAGTATCGAATCTCGACACAATTTTTGTGTACCATCATGAACAGGAGGCTACAAGGAAAACAGTAAAGTGTAAATGGCGCACCGGCTGCAAAAAACTTGACTGACAGGAGAACTTCATTATGGTGATCGTAGCCATTTTAGTCACCTGCAGAGAAGTAGGTTGGTGTCTCTAGTATTGAATCTCTACGCAATTTGTGTGTTCCATCGTGATTACGAGAGTGCAAGGAATACAGTAACTGTAAATGGCGCATCGGAGGCAAACATCTTGACTCCCACGACAGCTTCCAAACAGTGACCATAGCCACGTTAGTCGCTAGAAGTGAAGTCGTCTGCAGAGTGTAGTATTTACTTGCTGCGCAACTTGTGTGTTCTATCGTCATCAGGAGGATACAAGGGCTACAGTAAACTACCATTAGTGCGTCGGACAAAAGTAACTTGACTCCCATTAGAACGTTCATAGGGTGATGACACACTCAATTGTCACATGGAGAGAAGTCGGATGCAGACTCTAGTATTGAATCTCGATGCAATTACTGTATTCCATCGTGAATGCGAGGGAGCAAGGAATACAGTAAACTGTAAATGGCCCATCGGAAGCCAACATCTTCACTCTCAGGAGAACGTCCATAGGGTGACCATAGCCACGTTAGCGCTTGGAGGAAATTCGGGTCGAGACTATAGCTATGAGTCGCGACGCAATCTGTCTGTTCCATCGTCAATACGAGTGTGCGAGTGTTACAGTAGACTGTTAGTGGTGCATCGGAAACAAGCAATTTGACTCCCAGGAGGACGTCCATACGGTGACCACAACTTCATTAGTCGCTTGGAGAGTAGTTGTCAGGAGACTGTATTACTGAATCGAGACACAATTTGTTTGTTGCATCGGCAACAAGAGGTTGCAAGGAATGCAGTAAACTGTAAATGGCGCATCGGAAGTTAACAACTTGATTCGCAGGAAAACCCACGATCAGTGACCATAGCCAGGTTACTCACTAAGAGAGAAATCGTCTGGTGACTGTTGCATTGATTCGCGATGCAAATTGTGTGTTCTGTCGTCAATACGGGGGTGCAGGGGTTACGGTAAAATGTGTGTGGTGCATCGGAAGCAAGGGGAATGCCCATGCGGTGACCTTAGCCACTTTAGTCGCTAGGAGAGAAGTCGGCTATAGACTGTAGCATTGACTCGTGACGCAGTTCGTGTGTTCATAGAAAATACGATGGTGCGAGGGTTATGGTGAAATGTGTATGGTGCATCGAAAACAAGCAACTTCACTCACATTAGGACGTCCGCACGGTGACCATTGCAACGTTCGTCGTATGGAGAAAAGTTGGCTGGTGACCGTAGCACTGAATAGCGACGCACTTGTATGTACCATCATCACAGTGACAGTACGAGGGCTACAGTAAGCTGTTAGTTGTGCATCGGAAAAGAGCAATTTGTCTACCAATAGAACGTCCATATGGCAACCGCATCCACGTAAGTCGCATACAGGGAAACGGGCTGGAGACTGTAGTAATGAATTCCGACGCAATTTGTGTGTTCCACATAAACGTGAGTGTGCGAGGATTACGCTAAACTGTCAGTGATGCATCGGAAACAAGCAACTTGACTCCCAGGAGAATATCCATACGGTGACCATAGCCACGTTAGTAGCTTGGATAGTAGTCATCTGTAGACTGTAGTACTGACGCAGGTTGCAAGGAATGCAGTAAACTGTAAATGGGGCATCGGAAGCAAACAACTTGACTCCCAGGACATCTTCCATACAGCGACCATAGCCAAGACAGTCGCTCGGAGAGAAGTCGGCTGGAGACTGTAGTACTGAATCACGAAGCAATTTGTGTCCCATCGTCAATTTGAGGGTGCGAGGATTAAAGTAAAACGTGTGTGGTGCATCGTAAACAAGCAACGTGACTCTCACAAGGGAACCTCCCCATCGCACCCCCCTCAGATTTATTTATAAGTTGGCACAGTGGATAGGCCTTGAAAAACTGAACACAGATCAATCGAGAAAACAGGAAGAAGTTGTGTGGAACTATGAAAAAAATAAGCAAAATATAGAAACTGAGTAGTCCATGCGCAAGATAGGCAACATCAAGGATAGTGTAAGTTCAGGAGGACCGTGGTCCCGTGGTTAGCGTGAGCAACTGCGCATCGAGAAGTCCTTGGTTCAAGGCTTCCCTCGAGTGAAAAGTTTACTTTCTTTATTTTCGCAAAGTTATGATCTGTCCGTTCGTTCATTGACGTCTATGTTCACTGTAATAAGTTTAGTGTCTGTGTTTTGCGACCGCACCGCAAAATAGTGCGATTAATAGACGAAATGAGGTGCCTCTCCAATGAAGTCGCGAGGTGTATTTGCTGGACTCACATTGCCCGCGGAATACACCTCACGTATTTAATGCACTCTCGTCCAAAGTAGCGAACAGTCAACTGCCAGCCAGGGAGCCTCGTTAGCAGGAAAACTCTCTCTTCCGTGTGCTGTAGTCGACTGACGTGGTGTGTTTCGATGTTTGTTTAGGTGTAGCGTCCCCATATTTCGGCGCAGTTATCTCGCATCGGACAGACGAACGGACAGATAATAATTGTCTGAAAATAAAAAAATTAAAATTTTCACTCGCGGGAAGACTTGAACCAAGGAACTCACGCTCTGTAACTGCTCACACTAACTACAGGACCACGGCGCTCCTGAGCCCGCAAAGTTGTTGTTGTTGCCCATGTTGCGCTTGGACTACTCAGTTTCTATATTTTGCTTATTTTTTTCATAGTTCCACACAACTTCTTCCTGTTTTCTCGATTGATCTGTGTTCAGCTTTTCAAGGCCTATCCACTGTGCCAACTTATAACTAAATCTGAGGGGGGTGCGATGAGGAAGTTCCCTTGTCAGGAGAACGTCCATGCCGTGACCGTAGAGCGTTACTCGCTTGGAGAGATGTTGGCTGCTGTGTGTATTATTGAATATCGACGAAATTTGGGGGTTGTATCAACAATACAAGGGTGCGAGGGTTACCATAAACTGTCAGTGGCGCATCGAAAACAAACACTAGCACTAGCATGTCCGTACGGTGACCATAGCAACGTTATTCGCTTGGAGAAAAGTCAGATGGTGGCTGTAGTACTGAATCGCGACGCACTTGTGTGTTCCGTCGTCAATGTGCGAGGGCTACAGTAAGCTTTTAGTGGTGCATTGGAAAAGAGCAAGTTGACTACCAGTGGAACGTCCTTATGGTAACCGCAGCCACGTTAGTCGCGTAGAGGGAAATCGGCTGGAGACTGTAGTAATGAATCGCCAAGCAGTTAGTGTTTATTTCGTCACACAAGAATGCGAGTGTTCAGTAAACTGTTAATTGTGCTTCGGAAACATACAACATTTACTCTCAGGAGAGAGTCCATATGGTGACCGTAGTCGCGTCAGTCACTTGGAGGCAAGTCATTTGGAGACTGTAGTAGTGAACTGCGACTCAATGCGAGTGTGCGAGGGTTACAATAAACAGTGGTGATGCGGGAACCAGCAACTTGACTCCAAGGATAACGTCCATACGGTGACCACGGCTGCCTCATTCGCTTGGAGAGAAGTCGGCTGGAGACTGACATAGTCATTTGCGACGGAATTTGTGTGTTCCATCATCAATCTGAGGGAGCGAGTGTTACTTTAAACTGTTAGTGGTGAGTCGCAGACAAGCAACTTGACTCCCAGGAGAATGTCCATAGGGTGACCATCGCTGCGTTTGTTTCATGAATAGACATCGTTTGGAGACCCTAGAATTGAATATGGACACAATTTGTGTGATAATCCGTCAACAAGAGGGTGTACGGAATACAGTAAGCTATAAAAGGCGCATAGGAAGCAAATAACTTCATTCCCAGGAGAACTTCCATACGGTGACCATAGCTCCGTTACTCGCTAGGAGAGAAATCGTCTGGCGACTGTGTATTGACTCGCGACTCAACTTGTGTGTTCCATCATCAATAGGGGGGTGCGAGGATTACGGTAAAATTTGTGTGGTGCATCGGGAACAAGCAACGTGACTCGCAGCTGAACGTCCATGCGGTGGCCGTAGAGCATTACACTCTTGCAGAGAAGTCATCTGGAGACTGTAGTATTGATGCTTGACGGCAATTTGTACGTTCCATCGTCAAAAGGAGGGAGCAAGGAATATAGTAAACTGTAAATGGCGCTCCGAAATCAAAAAAATTTGACTCTCAGGAGAACTTCCATATAATGAGCATAGGCACGTTAGTCGATAGGAGATAACTCGTCTGGAGCCCTTAGTATTGACTCGTGATGCAATTTGTGTTTTCGATCGTCAACACGAGGGTGCGGCTGTTACGGATAAATGTGTGTGGTGCATTGGAAAGTAGCGACGTGACTCCCAGGAGAACGTCCATGCGTTGACCGCTGAGCGTTATTCGCTTGGACAGAGGTCATGTGCAGACTGTAGTAATGACTCTCGACGCAATTGTTACATCACTTATACGAACTTTAGAGAGTGACTGTAGCCGGCCAGTGGTGCATCGGACACAAGAAACTTGACTTGCAGGAGAACGTCCATACGGTTACCATAGCCGCGTTTGTTGCATGAAGAGAAGTCTGTTGGTGACTGTGGAAGGGTGTGAGGGTTAGAGAAAACTTTAGAGAGTTACTGTAGCCTGCCAGTGGTGCATCGGAAATAAGCAACTTGACTCCCAGGAGTAGGTCCATACGTTGACCAGAAATGCCTTAGTCAGTTGGAGAGAAGTTGGCTGGAGACTATAGTATTGAACCGCGACGCAATCTGTGAGTTCCATCTTCAATGTGAGGGTGTGATGGCTACAGAAAACCTTTAGTCGGGCATCGGAAATAAGCCACTTGACTCCCAGGAGAACGTTCATACGGTGGCCAGAGCCGCGTTACTCGCTTGGAGGGAATTCGGCTGGAGACTGTAGTATTGAATGGCGACGCAATTTGTGTGTTCCATCGTCAATGTGAGTGTGCGAAGGATACAATAAACTGTTAGTGGTACAACGGAAACAAGCATCACGACTCCCAGGAGAACGTCCATAGGGTGCCCAACGACGCGTTCGTCGCCTTAAGAAAAGACAATTGCAGACCGTAGTATTGCATCGTGACGAAATTTTTGTATTCCTTCATCAATACGAGGGTGCGAGGGTTACAGTAGACTGTCAATGGAGAATCGGAAACAAGCAGCTTGACAACCAGCAGAACGTCCATATGGTGTCTATATTAGTTTTAGTCGTTTCGAGAGATGTCGTCTGGAGGTTGTAGTTTTCAATCCCGACACAATTTCTGTGTTCGATCATCAATTTCAGGGTGCGAGTATTACACTAAGCTGTCAATGGTGCTTCGAAAACATGCAAGTAGACTCCCTGGAGAACGTCCATACTGTGACCATAACAGCATTAGTCGCTTGGAGAGAAGTCGATGGGATACTGTGCTATTGAATCGCGAAGCAACTTGGATGTTTCATCATCAAGGTGATTGTGCGAGTCTTATAGAATACTTTCAGTGGTGCATCGAAATAAGCAACTTGAATCCCAGGAGAACGTCCATACCTTGTCGAGAACTGCGTTTGTCGCTTGGAAAGAAGTACTCTGGAGAGTATAGTATTGAATCACGTCGCAATTTGTGTGTTCCATCGTCAATGTGAAGGTGCGAGGGTTACACTAAGCTGTCAGTAGTAGATCGGAAAGCAGCATAGTGAATTGTAGGAGATCGTCCTTACGGTAAAAAACGACGCGTTAGTCGCTTGGAGAGATGTAGCATGGAGGCCATAGTATTGAATCGCGACGCAATTTGTGTGGTCCATCGTCAATTTGAGGGTGCGAGGGTCACGCTATGCTGTCAGTGAGGCCTGGAAAACAAGAAAGTAGACTCCTAGGAGAACGTCCACACTGCGACCGTAATGGCGTTAGCCGCTTGGAGAAAAGTTGGCTGGAGACTGCTACTGAATTTCGACGCAGTTTGTGTATTCCATCATCAATGTGAGTGTGCTGGGTTACAGAAGACTTTCAGTGGTACATCGGAAACAAGGAACCTGACTCCCAGAAGAACGCACGTTAGTCCCTTGGAGGGAAGTTGGCTAGAGACTGTAGTATTGAATCGCGCCGCAAATTGTGTGTTCCATTGTCAACACGATGGTGCGAGTCTTACAGTTAACTGTCAGCAGTGCATTGGAATCAAGCAACTTGACGTTTAAACACAGACCGTACCCGCGTTAGTTGCTTGCAGAGAAGTCGGCTAGAGACGGTAGTATTGAATTTGCGACGCAATTTGTTTGTTCCATCGTCAATACGAGGTGCGAGCGTTAGAGTAAACTATCAGTGGTGTATTGGCAACAAGAAACTTTTCTTCCAAGGGAATGTCCATCGGCGACCATAGCTACATTATTCGCTTGGAGAGAATTTGGCTGGAGACTATAGTATTGAATCGCGACGCAATTTGAGTGTTCCATTGGCAATACGAGGGTGGGAGGGTTGCAGTAAACTGTCTGTGGTGCATCGGAAACAATCAAATTGACTCCCAGGAGTACGTCCATACGGTGACCGTACCCACGTTAGTCACTTGGGGCGAATTTTGCTAGAGACTGCAGCTACATTATTCGCTTGGAGAGAATTTGGCTGGAGACTATAGTATTGATTCGCGACGCAATTTGTGTTTTCCGTCTTCAATGTGAGCGTTAGACTGTTACAGTAAGCTGTCAGTTGTGCTTCGGAAACAAATAGCTTCACTCCCAGGAGAACATCCATACGGTGACCACAGCCGCGTTAGTTGCATGGAGAAAAGTCATCTGGAGACTGTAGAATTGAATCGCCACGCAGTTTGTGTGCTCCACCGTTACTGTAAGGGAGCGAGGGTTACAGTAAGCTGTCAATGGTATATCTGCAACAAGCAACTTGCCTTTCAGGACAACGTCCATACGGTGACCATAGCTGCGCTAGTCGCTTGGAGAGAAGACGGCCGGAGACGGTAGCACTGAATCGCAACACAATTTGTTCGTTTCGCCATCAATGCGAGGGCATGGTTGTTACAATAAGCTGTTAGTGGTCCAAGCAACTTGACTCCTAGGAAGAGGTCCACACGGTGACCATTGCTACTTTAGACACTTGGAGAGATGTCGGCTGGAGACTGTAGTACTGAATCGTGACTCTATTTTTGTGTTCCGTCGTCTATACGAGGGTACGAGCGTTACAGTAGGATGTCTACTCCAAGGAGAAAGGCCATATGGTCACCGTAGCTGCTTTAATCGCTTGGAGCGAATTCTCCTGGAGACTGCAGTATTGAATAGCGATGCATTTTGTGTGTTCCATCGTCAATGTGAAGGTGCTAGTGTTATTCTAATCTGTCAGTGGTGCATCGGAAACAAGCAACTTGACTCACAGGAGAACGTCCATACCGTGGCCGTAGCTGCGTTATTAGCTTCTACATTCTTCAGCAAAGATCCCTAATAAAGCAATAAGTTTTCTGTTAACATTACAGTGGTGTAACGCACCCAGTTTCATTTCTGACATCGCCTACACTACACTGTGAAGTTGAGTTCCATCGTTGGATTTTCAGCTGTACAGTGAAACTACATTTGGAGGCATTGAGTGTGGGCGAGCGGGAACCCTTGCCCTGCTGGAGCGTCACGTGCCGGTTTGATGCGTATTGGCGCCATACTATCCGGCAAGTACGTCGTTCTGGAACTGGAGGGCCAGCGAACGGCGTCTCCAGCAGCGCCTGACCTTGGGGGAACGATCGACCACGTTCCATACTCTCTGTGTGAGAAGACGTGGCGTCCCCATGAAGTGCTTTAGTCGCACCTCAATGACACATATGTACACTTCATTTTATTTCTATCAGCCATTTGAGAATTACGTTAATACCAGTCAGCATCGTATGTGTGGTGTCACCGCCAGACACCACACTTGCTAGGTGGTAGCCTTTAAATCGGCCGCGGTCCATTAGTATACATCGGACCCGCGTGTCGCCACTATCAGTGATTGCAGACCGAGCGCCGCCACACGGCCGGTCTAGAGACACTTCCTAGCACTCGCCCCAGTTGTACAGCCGACTTTGCTAGCGATGATTCACTGACAAATTACGCTCTCATTTGCCGAGACGATAGTTAGCATAGCCTTCAGCTAAGTCATTTGCTACGACCTAGCAAGGCGCCATTATCATTTGCTATTTATCTTGTGATGCATGTACCGTCCGACCGATGTTCACCAATTACGGATTAAAGTTAAGTATTCCAGCAGCTATGTACCTTTTTTACTAGACTCAACTCCTTTAACTGTTCCAGACCTCACGCCAGCCTGCGTGAGCTTAAATGCGTGCCTTTCGGCTACCCGTCACAGTGGATTGGCTGTCTTGCCAGTCCACAACAGTATGCTTTGCTCTTTATCCACGTCCAGTATTCTTTCGTTCTCATATTATGATTGATTCTTCGCTCTTCTGGCCGTGATAATTTAGATCAGGGTGTAATTTTTCCCTGTAGACTTATGACTGCCTGAATTTGTTATTTGAAAATCACCACTGTTGTAAATCTCTTGATATAGCGTTCTCATTTCTTCCAAATCTCTTTGTGCCTCTTGGATCTAGCGCACTTTACTTTACTTGTTCATAAGAGTCTAATTGGATGTAGTCTTACCCTGTTTGCTATCAGACATCACCCACCGTACACACTGAATAATAGTTCGTCGGAATTTCAACTGTATAGTGAAACCACCATTTGAGACGTCCATAAAAACAGACACCAAACATATATGTATAATTAAGATGATGGCGGCCAATGACTTCCTCAGTGTGGATGCACAGCCTTCTCCAGCTCTTACAGAAATCAGAGAAATGCCATGATTAATTTGTATGATGGGTAAAGGGAACTTCATTAATAGTCTGTAACAACTTGAGAATTTGTGTCAGATGGAACTCGTGCTAAGATTATCTGTGAAGTTGCCATAACCACCGTTTCTTGAAGACTTATTGGTACCAGCACAACTGAGAGGTTCCATACCTTCTTTTGCACGTCGCCTCTCATTTACAAGAATTTTATTACTGATGTATGCCATTGCACAGTGGTAACAGGCCAAATGAGGTTATTCTAATGAATTTTTACTGAGAGCTCAAAGTATTTTTCACTTCATTGCTAAGCATGTTTGGAACTGTATCTGGTCTTGTTTTAGTTTCGTCATTTGCTTCCCTGGGTGGCCTGTTGAGAGGCGAGCACCGGAGGATGTGGCACATCGGGTTTCCGTAGGGGGCTGCACATCCTTGAATACATAGAGGGTCTTACATCAATGGGCCTGAGTGCCTGGCAGGGGGACTAACTGCGGTCGAGTTTCGCCTATTGTATCCAGGGCGAAACTACCTGCGAGCCGTCTGAGTGTGGCCGCAGATCATGTGTTTACCGTTCCGACGCTTCTGGAATGAAGACTGCTGGCGCTGAATGACTGTATTGTCCTCATGATTCTGAGAATTCTTGTGGACCGTGTCCTTCTGGGGGCAACTGTCTGGCGCCAGATGGCCAGTGGTCTAGGTATTCTGTTTTCGTAGCCAGTCAAATGGGAAGTTCAGTGCCCCGAGCTTGATAGCAGAGGTATGATTTGTCAACCTAAACTGAGGCAAGTTGGCATCATAAAGCCATGCTCACAATTGGAGGGAACGGTTGCTATTGGCGCGAATGATGTTCTGAGATAGTGTGGGGGAATTCTGCACTGAATGCTAAATTCGAGGTTTTTCGAGGGTAGTGGGGAGTTGAGTAACATTGGCTTAGCTTTTGCGTTACACGGGCATTCCCATTCGGGATCTGGTCTTCGTCGTAATCGGGTGGTCTTGTGACTTAGTGGCACTTTTTCGGAATCGTTGTGGAGCGTGACTGTGGTCATACTCCAGTTTCATTCTGCAACTTAAGATCCAGATTCGTAATCTCAGTTTTCGCGCCTGTACCGACATGGCGAATAACAGAGTTGCTGCACAGCAGAGTTCGGTGCGTGCATCATCAGAACGCTGCCTACCGACGACGAGCTTCAGGTTTCTGGGCTGGTAAAGTATTTTGCGGCTCCGACATTGTAGGACCTATCATTTCTATACTGAAGATCCCAGCAGCACGCGCGCTCGCTTTGCTACACGTCCACCTTGCTTGTTTCTCCAATGCTCTGACTAATAATCGCAATACTGCATTATAGTCGGGGAGGAACATTTGACTCAGGACCGCCAGTCATTATCGTCAATCTATTGCATCACAGAGAGTAGGAGCCCCTTGTTCTCGAGCCAACTCTTATTCTCATAATAGTTCAGTATTACCTACCCTGTAGCCTACCGTTTGTATTGGCAATCAAGTACCTTTGTGTACTGACATATAATAAATCGCATTGCTATATTTAATCCGCATATCATTTCATAGGTAGATGCAGAGTCCCATTTCCTGTCTTTGTTATGATAAGATTCCCTTTTCTTTACTGAGTAGATAATGATTTTTATTAAATTATTGTGCATGTGCACTCCTTATTTTACCAACTAGCAGGGACAAACATCAATTCCTTCCGTTACCGTTTGTAATATTATTGAGCTTTCCGTCGTTTGAAAGCTATGAGTACCATTGGAAAGGCATTTACCAACCTACGTATTAAATGATCAACTTATAAGATGAGACCTATTCTTTGAAAGACATTTCGTTTATACAATTTACGTAACTGTAAAGATGCGCATCTAGAGCAAACGATAATACACCGACTGCGTAGTCAGAGAAACTGCGTTCCGCTTCGATCTGAATAAAAAACATGACGGTAAAAGCTTTTCTGGATCTTCAGAATTTGTCGCACTTCTTCTTATGTGAAAGGGTAAAAAGGTCGATTGTGAGCCATAGAAATGATCGGTCTTGCCAGCGTGCAGACAACAGACATTGATTGGTAAAATTGAAGTAATTTATGTTCGATACTGTAAATCGGCACGTTATTGTTATAAAAGTGTTAAACAGTGAAAGAATTGCATCGAAAGAAAGAGAAAGATAATAAGTGTAATTTGTGACATAGACGTGAACCAAGAAGCGATCACAGGACAGGCTGAAATCTTATCGAGCCAACATAGTTAGAAAATTACTTATCTAAGTTATACTGTTTATAAATAAGCCCTAATTGCTTGTGAGAATTATTTGAATACCTTTAGTGTTTACCAGAATTCTTACTCTATTATTTTCCTCTTTTCATTACCTCCATGTCATATTATTTTTATAAATGTCAATCAGCCTTTACTACAGCAGAGAATACTACGACATCCTGGTCGTAGACAGAAGGCCGTTCCTTGTTTCCTATACAACTCATAGCCGCCCCATTTATTAACGATTTCATTTGCAAATGCAATTTTATTGTTCATTGTAAAAGGTCCCTCAAATTATAAAATTCATACTCATTACGTAAAGAAATCCGGGTTGTTCTTTTCAAAATAATAGAAGTCTTTGCGTAATCAGAAACCAACTTCCTTCTGACAACGATCAGGAGCCGACCAGAAGAGGGACGTCTTCGGCCTCTTCCGTGATTCCCGTGACAAAGCTGTGCCAAACTGGGAACACGACATTCTAGTATGAAATACAACATCTATATAAGTATTAAAATTGAAAAAGTTGAAATATATCAATATTTAATTATTTTTTTATCATACTAGGCGTTGTGCATGTTATCAATTAGGTGGTAGGTAAGGAGGGGGTCGAGTGCATGTCCATTTCTCATGGAAAATTCGCCAGAATTAAAGAGGTACAAACTATTCTTCACTCCGGCACCTCGAACAGCTTATTCGGTCAGAGGCTTCGCTGCCCTCTGTAATAAAAGTGAGTGAATGGTTCAAATGGCTCTGAGCACTATGGGACTTAACATCTGAGGTCATCAGTCCCCTAGAACTTAGAACTGCTTAAACCTAACTAACGTAAGGACATCACACACATCCATGCCTGAGGCAGGATTCGAACCTGTGACCGTAGCGGTCGCGCGGTTCCAGACTGAAGCGCCTAGAACCGCTCGGCCAAACCTGCGAAGATGGATCAACGATGTATTTGAACGCGTGTTATGGGACGACGGCCCCAGAAAATGCCATGAATAATAACGAGCAAAATGAGATTAAAAAGTGAGAAAAACGTGATAAGAGCATCTGCTTAGTAAACAGGAGGCCCGGGTTCGAATGCGACACAAATTTTTCAGCTTTTCTCATGATTTAAATCAATGCCCACTCACCCCCAATGTCTTAATTCTTCTTATTGCTGATGTTGAAACATACCAAAAGATAGGCCAAATTTTTCATAAAACTTAGTGTTACAAGTTTTATTTTCGACGCCTTTGACACTGTTGCAGTTTTGGAATACTTGACACAAGTTTTCTGAAGAAGTATGTGATACGTTTGAGGTCTTTTGGCAATAACATCTTTCTTACCTGTTTATAACTAACGTCTAACTTCGTCAGTAGCCATAATATTTCCTAAAGCCTTTCGTCTTATTAATTTCATTTTTAAACAGAGAAATACGATTAGAACATCATTTTAAAGATAAGTGTTTCCTGAAAACATTGTAACTTTCCATCATTGAACTGTTCATCTCACAGCAAATGTCACGTCAATTATGAAGTTTTATTTAAACGGTTCCAGGCAGAACTGTATTATTCCTTATCTAAATAACTATCATAATTAGAAAAAATGCAGTTAATTCTATGAAAAACTATTTTACTTAATATAAAAATCACATAACTGCAAAGTGTAAATAATGTTTTATAGGCATCTCATTCTAGAACCTTCCATCTTTAAGTCGTGATTATCTAACGTACCTATTTTCACCAGTTTCCTTCTTGACTTTTCCTCGTAGGAAAACATATATTTTTCATTTAATTTACACTGACATGAAACCAGGAAATAAGCAAAATTGTTGTGATGACTCTAGAGGTATTCAGAATATTCTGGCAGACATACATGTAATATAGAGTAGTAAAAAACGCAAGTAGTGCTTCGTATTTTAGTAGTTCGCACTTCGGTGCTAACAATTAGAAGTTTACCTCAGTCAGTTGTTCCATTGCGATTTCTTCATGGCAAAGTGCATCTGAGTAAAGTTTTGGTCCGCAAAGACGTTTATACACTTTTGACAAAAAGTAAATAAATAATCAAAAGGGAAATCATTTCAGTACACCATTTATTTATCCTCACGACCCGGACATTAGTTACAATTGGTCAAGACGCTGAATGAAACCAGTTACCAGACACCGAAGTCAGATATAAAGTTAAGTACTACACCCTAGGCAAAAGAAATGACGCACCAAGAAGGAATTGTTTGAGAGCTATCCCAACCGTTAGATGTGATATATATCTACAAACAATTTGTTACAGTTTCAGAAAAAGGTTGGATCATTTAATCAAAAGAAAGAGTTTCACAAACTTAGCAAGTCAATAAGAGAATTATTGGATATCCTCTGGATATCGTGCCAAAACCTATCAAATAGTCGCATTAGGTCGTCAAAATCACGAGGTGGTTGGTGGGCCAAGACGCTCACAACTGGGGAGAGATGCGGCTACCTTGCTGGGTTTGGTCATCGAGGCTCCATTCGAAGCGGCACTTATCACTGAAGACAATTTTACTCCATTCAGTCCTGTTCCAGGCTGAAGACGTATCTGAAGACGCTCCTCTTCTGGCGTAACATTAAGCGCCGGCACATCGGAATGGAACGTAACCGCATAGAAGGCTGTGAGACGACGTGAGCCAATAGTACGCTGACTAGGACCGCACCACGACAGGAGAGGCACCTATACGAAGAGCATACAAGCGCCGCTGCAGCCAAACCTCGAACGCACAGTAGAAGACGCGCACTAGCAGAGTCGCACGAGAAGAGCCGAACTAGAAGACGAGCCGTGACTTGCGAGCTGTATAAATTTCCTGCATAGGAAATTGCATCATATATATAAAGGACATTGATTATTTGCATGTCGCCACTAGCATGCGACACTATTGTAACTCCGCTAAGCTAAGTATTGTAAATTCAATTACTGTAATAAACTGCATTGATATGATTTGCTTGTATGTTGTCTCTCCCCATGAACCATGGACTTTGTCGTTGGTGGGGAGGCTTGCATGCCTCAACGATGCAAATAGCCGTAGCTTACGTGCAACCACAACGGAGGGGTATCTGTTGAGAGGCCAGACACACGTGTGGTTCCTGAAGAGGGGCAGCAGCCTTTTCAGTAGTTGCAGGGGCAACAGGCTGGATGATTGACTGATCTGGCCTTGTAACACTAAACAAAACGGCCTTGTTGTGCTGGTACTTCTAACGGCTAAAAGCAAGGGGAAACTACAGCCGTGATATTTCCCGGAGGCATGCAGCTTTACTGTATGGTTAAATGATGATGGCATCCTCTTAGGTAAAATATTCCGGAGGTAAGATAGCCCCCCATTCGGATATCCAGGTGGGGACTACTCAGGAGGACGTCGTTATCAGGAGAAACAAAACTGGCGTTCTATGGATCGGAGCGTGGAATGTCAGATCCCTTAATCGGGCAGGTAGGTTAGAAAATTTAAAAACGGAAACGGATAGGTTAAAGTCAGACATAGTGGGAGTTAGCGAAATTCGGTGGCAGGGGGAACAAGACTTCTGGACAGGTGAATACAGGGTTATAAATACAAAATCAAACAGGGGTAATGCAGGAGTAGATTTAATAATGAATAAAAAAAAGGAGTGCGGGTAAGCTACTACAAACAGCACAGTGAACGCAAGATAGACACAAAGCACACATCTACCACAGTAGTACAGGTTTATATGACAACCAGCTCCGCAAATGACGACGAGACTGATGAAATGTATGATGAGATAAAAGAAATTATACAGATAGTGAAGGGAGACGAATATTTAATAGTCATGGGTGACTGGAATTCGATAGTAGGAAAAGGAAGAGAAGGAAACGTAGTAGGTGAACACGAAATGGGGTAAAAAATGAAAGAGGAAGCCACCTGGTAGAATTTTTCACAGAGCATAACTTGATCGTAGCTAACACTTGGTGCAAGAATCATGAAAGAAGGTTATATACATGGAAGAAACCTGGAGATACTCGGAGGTTTCAGATACATTATATAATGGTAAGACAGAGATTTAGGAACCAGGTTTTAAATTGTAAGACATTTCCAGTGACAGATGTGGACTCTGACCACAATCTATTGGTTATGAACTGTAGATTAAAACTGAAGAAACTGCTAAACGGTGGGAATTTAAGGATACGGGGCCTGGATATACTGACAGAACCAGAGGTTGTAGGGAGATTAAGTGAGAGCATTAGTCAATGATTGACAAGAATGGGGGAAAGAAAAAGACAATAGAAGAAGAATGGGTAGCTTTGAGAGATGAAATAGTGAAGGCATCAGAGGATGAAGCAGGTAAAAAGACGAGGGCTGTCAAAAATCCTAGCTTAACAGAAGATACAATGAATTTAATTCATGAAATGAGAAAATATAAAAAAGCAGCCAATGAAGCAGGCAAAAAGGAATACAAACGTTTCAAAAAGGAGATCGACAGGAAGTGCAAAATGGCTAAGCAGGGATGGCTACATGACAAATGTAAGGATGTAGAGCCTTATCTCACTACGTGTTCCATCATTTCTACGGAATCCAAACTGATCTTGTCCTAGGTCGGCTTCTACCAGTTTTTCCGATCGTCTGTAAAGACTGAAGATTTTTGTGTGGTAAGTGCGTAATGAAATGTATAGGTTGTTGTTAAGATTTCTGTTTAGTCAGAACCATTCTTTTGAATTAATTATTTGAAGTTGTTGTAATCTTTTTAGCAGTGAGATTGCGTTGGGCCAGAATATTGTGGGTCAGTGTTGACATGATAAGAAAAAGGAAAGAGAAAGTAAGCTCTGTACGTTCAGTTTTACTCAGCTGTTTCAGAATCAAATAACGTAGAAGTTTCTCCTTCTCAGTCATTCAGCAATTTAAATACAGGCACACACTCATCACGGAAAGAAGTTTCAATTTAAGTGTCAGGAAGTCGTTTCAGTAAGTTTTTGTATCCAGTGTAGCCATGTGTGGAAGTGAAACGTGGACAATAAATAGTTTAGACAAGATGAGAATAGAACCTTTCGAAATGTGGTGCTACAGAAGAATGATGAAGAGTAGATGAGTAGATCACATAACTAATGAGGAGGTATTGAACATGATTGGGGAGAAGAGAAATTTGTGGCACAACTTGAGTAGAAGAAGGGATCGCTTGGTAGGACATATTCTGAGGCATCTTGGGATCACCAATGTAGTATTGGAGGGCAGCGTGGAGGGTAACATTCGTAGAGGGAGACTCAGAGACAAATACACTAAGCAGATTAAGAAGGATGTGGGTTGCAGTAGGTACTGGGAGATGAAGAAGCTTGCAGAAGATGGAGCAGCATGGAGAGCTGCATCAAGCCAGTCTCTGGACTGAAGACCACAACAACAAGTATGTTGCCTAGCTATTGGAGAAAACAGGTTCCTAGGCACACTATAGCACACGAGTGGGCAGGATCCCAAAGCCCCGTACAGTGGTGAGGTACCATCCCGACTATGGCACGCCATACAGCCCTGGAATACCATTTTTAAAAGCATGTCGCCTTTGGTTGGCTTCTTCGGTACTCTTACGGCACAGCGGTAGGTCGACGACACTGCACCCACAGTTTTGTTGGCCCTTGTGAGAAGGTATCCTGGGCTTCGTTATAGCAAGGTAAAGCCCACCGGCACATCGCGACAGTTTCTACTGCACATCTTCGTGCTTCCTAAACCCTGCTTTGGTCAACAGTGTCACCAGCTCTCTCTCTCCAATTGAGAACGTTTTGAGCATTACGGGCAGGTCCCTCCAACGAGTTCGGAATTTTGACTATCTAATGTGTCAATTGGAAAGAATTTGGTGCTATATTTCTCAGGAGGACACGCAACAACTCTGTCAACCAGCGTCAAGCCGAATAACTGCCTGCATAAAGACCAGAGGTGGACCAACGTGTTACTAATTTTCTCAGTTTGTAAAGCTCTTTATCTAGAATACATGATCCTATTTGTTTGAAACTGTTATAATTAGTTTGTACAGGTACTTCACATCTAGCTATTTCAGTCCCATTCGGATAATTACCTCGTTGTTTCGCTCATTTTTCGTTCCTTCTGTCCCTTTTTGTCTTAAAATCTATAATTTAACTTCACACCTGCCTTCTGAGCCTCAGGTCTGGTTTTATCCAGCGTCTCGATCACTTGCGTTTAATTCCCAGGTCGTGAGGATAAGTTGACAGAGCACTCAAATTATTATTCTTTTGATTATTTATTTACATTTCACCAAAAGTAGAAACGTCTTTGTTCGTCAAACCTCTATTCAAATGCGCTTTAAAATGAAGAAATCACAATGAATAACCTACGCCGCACATTTACACTCCACAGATGCAGACTTTCCACCTGAGGAAGACAACGGGTATCGTTAACAGACCAATAGCGCATTTTTCTGAGGTTTAAAAAAAATGGCTCTGAGCACTATGGGACTTAACAGCTGTGGTCATCAGTCCCCTAGAACTTAGAACTACTTAAACCTAACTAACCTAAGGACATCACACACATCCATGCCCGAGGCAGGATTCGAACCTGCGACCGTAGCAGTCGCGCGGTTCCGGACTGCGCGCCTAGAACCGCGAGACCACCGCGGCCGGCTTTCTGAGGTTTACCTAGGTATTATTGGTAAATGTTGTTTCCTCACTAAACAAGACACATGATACTTCAGCAGTCTCCTGTGTTTATGCCCACGTACAGAAGTTAACACGATTCTCATAATCGTGTGGAACCTATGTCAATGGGGAATGCCGGCCGGAGTGGCCGAGCGGTTCTAGGAGCTACAGTCTGGAACCGCGCGACCGCTTCGCTTGCAGGTTCGAATCCTGCCTCGGGCATGGATGTGTGTGATGTCCTTAGGTTAGTTAGGTTTAAGTAGTTCTGTTCTAGGGAACTTATGATCTCAGAAGTTAAGTCCCACAGTGCTCAGAGCCATTTGGACCATTTCGATGGGGAATGCGTAGGACACTTGCCTATTCCACGTGCGATTGAGTGGGAATTAGCGTGCTGATCAACAACAACAGTAGCAAAAACATTAATTTTCCCATTTCTATCGTCACTTGTTTCCTTCTGTTACGTTGTCTAGCTGTTGCCCTACCACTTGCACGTAATTGGTTGAAAACGTTGATAAATAATTGCCGAGATGGTTGACGTCTTTTGGGATATCTTGCCGCAGACACCGTACAAGAACGAAATGCATTCTTCCTGCAATCTCCATACACTATGCAAATGTCGGCTTTTTCTGCATTGGTAAATCCCATCGCCTATGTACGAGCTACTGTTCGGACAGTCACACACTAACTAGCAAGTCGCAGGGCACTCAGAGAAGACACAAGCATGCTGTAAGCAAACGTAACAACACTGTACCTAGCATCTATACATGTTGAATGGCACAAACAATTGTCACTGTGGAACGTTTCCAAAACACGATATCTCGTAAACGACTCGCTATAGAATCCTGCAACAAACAACACTGACATTCCAATTTACCCTACTTTTACATTGCTAACGTTGATAGACGTTGTTCCAATTAAAATGTATGTTTGCATAAAAATACACTTCCTAAGTATGACTAAAAATAATGTGAGACCCTGAGTACAGATCCTTTCTGTGGAAACAGCATATCAGTAGCACTTTCACTTTTCATAATATTTGTGGTGCAAGTTTGTGGTGATTCACATCCTCTCCCCCCCCCCCCCTCCCCCCACACACCAAGCCTTCTCTCTCTCTCTCTCTCTACATATATAAAATTCTTTTTTCTGTTCAATGACTTTGTATGCGTGACCATTTAAAAAGAAAATGTATATGCACTCTCTGTGTATTTCTGGAACTTTTGACTCAGTATGTAATACTTTAACTGTGGAACGAAGCATTGTGAGAGAGGAAGTGACAAGAGAGGAGCAAAAGAATCTAATAGCGGGACTCGGAAGTGTTAAGGCAGTTGGGCGCGATCGAGGACTAAATTAGTTAAGTCGTGGAAAGATGAACAGTTTCAGTAGTAGTGCAAGGAGGTGGAACTTCGAAGAACTCAGGGACAGTGATTTGAGACAGATAATGCTGTAATTTTAAGCATAGAGCCTGTTATAAAACAGTAACTTGTGGAATACAATTGCTTTCTTATTGTTTCTATAATTTGCTAATACAAAAGGAGGAAGATTATATCGCAAATGGTTCAAATGGCTCTGATCACTAAGGCACTTAACATCTGAGATCATCAGTCCCCTAGAACTTAAAACTACTTAAACCTAACTAACCTAAAGACATCACACACATCCATGCCCGAGGCAGGATTCGGACCTGCGGTGGTAGCAGCCACGCGGTTCCGGACTGAAGCGCCTAGAACCGCTTGGCCACCGCGGCCGGCTTATATTGCAAAGATAGACACAGAAGAGGAAAGTACGAGTGGTGAAGACTCGGAGGAAAACCTCGATCAATAAAAGAGAGAAGGTATTTAGTGTCATCGTAGATGATACCAGAAAGAAGAAGCCAAAATACGACCAATAATCAACAAATCAAAGCAATAATGTAAGGGAGCGCTGTCATACTGTGATATCGAACTATTTTCTGTGATACGTAAGACTAAACAGAGACAATGGGTATTACTACTCTGCGGATTTAAGAGTGGTTCTTGACTCATATTATTCTGTGGACTGCGTCATATTATTCTGTGAGACTAAACAGTGGGAAGGCCTAACCTTTCGATCATTTCTGTTGAATGAGAGATCGTAAACATTTGCTAGAAACGCTTAGGATCTGCGCTACACAACGATATGCCCCAGCAGCCATTATATTTTACATCAGTTTCGGTAATTAATTTTCAAACTGACGAGATAGCCTCCGCCATATTGCCAAGGTCCAGTGATCCTCGAAGAACTGCGTCGCGCTGGCAGCAACGAGTCAACCGTGCTGCAGTTCGCCACCAGATAAACGCTATCAGTGATTCGGAATTAACTGTCAGTTGTCCTCTTTGTTGCTGCGTCGTGCGGAACAAACATGTGACAGATATTAAAAGAACGGCACATAAATCAGATTCAGTGATAATTTTGCAACCATATGATATAATGGAACTGTGTTAACATTGGAGTCTATATGAGGAGTATCATTCTTATCTACACTTATCATTCACTTCGTCATTACTGGAATACTACTGTTAAATATTTTGAAGGAAGTAGTAAACGAGAATAAAGTATCAGAAATGTTTTTTTTTTTAAATATACGACATTAAAGATATGTATTACTACGAAATATATAGTTTATATTTAGTTAACAGCAATATTGAAAATAGAACTTATGCTGATGTGAGAACATGGTTCTCTATACAGATAATTAACTGCGGTAAGGATTCTCACAACCATATGCAAACGGCAATATTCAAAATATTTTTATTACGTTCGATGTGAATATATTTCGCTACACCGATCTGCTAACGCACCGTAAAACAGCGTTTCTGTTTATTTACTCTTTCCATAACGATTTCACTAAACCTTACGAAGTTACTTGTCCAAATGTTCGCTTTCAATAGTAGTTAAACATCAGTAATTAACCTACAATAGACGTTCTCACATTTTTATATTATATATACAGGTGTGTACGTATTTATTTGCATTCATTGTTTGGTAGAGTGAACAGGAATGCATGAATGTGTTTCACTGCTCAGTCTCATTCAAGTGTAAGGCGGAAGCTAGCTAATATGGGGTGGTAGAGATCTATTTTGTATGATTTGAAACTTCTTGTGTTAAGTAGAGTTTGTCAAACTGGACGTTTTACTTCAAGTTAATTTTTGGTAAGCTGGGTGTAGTTGTTTATATCTCGTGTACCGAGGTATTCAGATCTCTAACTTTATTTTACAGGCCCGTCTTGATCACACAAAAACTTTTACACTTCACTACTACCGGTTTCAAAAATGGCTCTGAGCACTATGGGACTTAACTTCTGAGGTCATCAGTCCCCTAGGACCCAGAACTACTTAAACCTAACTAACCTAGGGGCAACACACACATCCATGCCCGAGGCAGAATTCGAACCTGCGACTGCAGCGGTCGCACGGTTCCAGACCGTAGCGCCTAGAACCGCTCGGCCACTCCGGCCAGCCTACCGGTTTCGGCTACTGCCATCTTCAAATCTGTTACAAACGAAAACGGGGTGTAACCAACTAAGTTCAGTTTGCTGAAGCTAAATCTATAATACGTCTAGTGATACATAAGAAAAAAAAAGTATCTTCATCATTAACCGCAATGCACACCAGCAATACATACCACAAAATGTTCTGATGTAGGTATCAACGTCACATTATACGCGAAGGCACATAACAGTGTATATCAGTATATATTTTAGTGACGTTCATTTTGCTATGGGAAGTAATTCTGATTAACGACTAGACATACTCCATTTTAAAGATTAAATTTGCGATACTCCTTACTCCTGTTCCCTAGCTACAATGCCCTCTGCTGGTCTCAGTTACTTGTACGAATATCAGATGCATCCATATCATAAACCAGCACTTACTATGTGTCCACATGTGTAATTTGACGTTTATACCTTCATAAAAACATTTTATGGTATGTATGGCTAGATTGCACGGGCGTCATTTTTTTATATAGCAATAGATCTTTTATAGGTTGAGCTTGAGCAAACCAAACATAGTTAGTTACACCCTGTTTTCGTTTGTAACAGATGTGTAGGTGGCAGTAGCCGAAACCGTTAATAGTGAAATGTAAAAGTTTTTGTGTTATCAAGACGGACCTGTAAAATAAAGTGGCACAATATGATCACGGATTCATTTTCAGACTTAATGTCTTCAATTGACAAATCTCTAACGTTATAGCAAACTCTTGGTCTCAGAGCATTATAGACAGCCCTAGGGTAGTACTTATTACGCAAAATTTTGTCAGTCATGGTTGGAGATATCGTAAATTAGATCGTCGATTGACAAGCTCACCTAAATCTTGTAAATCTGTCTTAACTAAATCAAGTAGCTGCAGTTAGAGGATTAGACAATCACAGAAGGTAGAGAAGTAGTTACGGTAATTTTAGTTTGCCATAACAAAACTACTGGAATTCGAAGAATGTTAATTATTTATATTTAAAGTTAACTTTTTTAAATTAATTGTTAAAAAAGCATTACGATGCGAACTCTGACGTGGATAAATGGCAACTTGTTATATCGTATGATGGCAATAGAACTCTTAATTATATTTTTCCAAGTATGCCAGACCGCATTTTGATGATTTTATAATCACTGTTTGTAATTGCAACTAAATGAAACTGTTATTGTCAGTAATGGATGTAATAGTTTCTATTGTGGAAAATGATATTTATGTTCCGGTGTTCGCGCCAGCCAAATGAGTACTTTGTGAAACAGCACAGATTCCCAGTAACAGTGACTCTGTGAAGGCGCAGAAAGTGTGAAAATGGAGTGAAAGTGGTAGCTATGTTAGCTAAAACTGCAAATATGATCAGAAGATATAGTGTGATTAAATCGCTACAGTGAACTAAAATGGAGCTTGAATGTTTATTTTGAGAAGCAGTTACTATCATCGAACTATAAAATTTAGATTCCACGAGATATCGAACAACAAGAACTCATGCAAAACAGCAGTAGAGGATCAATTACACTACTGGTCATTAAAATTGCTACACCAAGAAGAAATGCAGATGATAAACGGGTGTTCATTGGACAAATATATTATATTAGAACTGACATGTGATTACATTTTCACGCAGTTTGGTTGCATAGATCCTGAGAAATCAGTACACAGCAAAACCACGTCTGGCCGTAATAACGGCCTTGATACGCCTGCGCAATGAGTCAAACAGAGCTTCGATGGCGTGTACAGGTACAGCTGCCCATGCAACTTCAACACGGTACCACAGTTCATCAAGAGTAGTGACTGGCGTATTGTGACGAGCCAGTTGGTCGACCACCATTGACCAGACGTTTCCAATTGGTGAAAGATCTGGAGAATGTGCTGGCCAGGGCAGCAGTCGAACATTTTCTGTATCCAGAAAGGCCATACAGGACCTGCAGCATGCGGTCGTGCATTATCCTGCTGAAATGTAGGGTTTCGCAGGGATCGAGTGAAGGGTAGAGCCACGGGTCGTAACACATCTGAAATGTAACGTCCACTGTTCAAAGTGCCGTCAATGCGAACAAGAGGTCACCGAGACGTGCAACCAATGGCACCCCATATCATCACGCCGGGTGATACGCCAGTATGCCGACGACGAATTCACGCTTCCAATGTGCGTTCACCGCGATGTCGCCAAACACGGATGCGACCATCGTGATGCTGTAAACAGAACCTGGATTCTTCCGAAAAAATGACGTTTTGCCATTCGTACACCCAGGTTCGTCGTTGAGTACACCATCGCAGTCGCTCCTGTCTGTGATGCTTCGTCAAGGGTAACCGCAGCCATGGTCTTCGAGCTGATAGTCCATGCTGCTTCAAACGTCGTCGAACTGATCGTGCAGATGGTTGTTGTCTTGTAAACGTCCCCATCTGCTGACTCTGGGATCGAGACGTGGCTGCACGATCTGTTACAGCCATGCGGATAAGATGCCTGACCTCTCGACTGCAAGTGATACGAGGCCGTTGGGATCCAGCACGGCGTTCCGTATTGCCCTCCTGAACCCACCGATTCCATATTCTGCTAACAGTCATTGGATCTCGACCAACACGAGCATCAATGTCGCGATACGATAAACGCAATCACGATAGGCTACAATCCGACCTTTATAAAAGTCGGAAACGTGATAGCACGCATTTCTCCTGCTTACACGAGGCATCACAACAACGTTTCACCAGGCACCGCCGTTCAACTGCTGTTTGTGTATGAGAAATCGGTTGGAAACTTTCCTCATGTCAGCACGTTATAGGTGTCGCCACCGACACCAATCTTGCGTGAATGCTCTGAGAAGCATATCACAGCATCTTCTTCCTGTCGGTTAAATTTCGCGTCTGTAGCACGTCATCTTCGTGGTGTAGCAATTTTAATGGCCAGTAGTGTATAAGTGTTTCATTTTCAAAGACGTCTATGTCAAAAAAAGCTTCGTTAACCTTTAGATGCATTGGAAACCAGCCTAGTTGAAATTCCGAACTTTAGTACAAAATGTAACGGCAATATATTTAGGACACGGATGTTGCAACAGGTAAAAACTGCATAATGCATATCTTGAACGATGGACAGTGGAGATGATCATAAAAAAAGCAATCATTCTTGCTGAAGACACGAGATGAAATCTTAAATAAAGAGCAACTGCTGAAAGCTGTCGGGTTTGCGAACAAAGCGTTCCTCTGACGAAATTCATATCGCGAAGTGTCGCGAGCCTTTTTAATTAGGACGTCACAGCGCCACGTAAACGTGGCTGCAGCAATAACTGAGAAGATCTGAACAAAAGGGCAGAGGGCAGCGCCACACAGCGGGAAAAGGGCTCGGACAATAGCGCCGGAAGGGCAGCAGCAGAAGCAGCGACCTTCATTAACCGGAGGGCGCTTGTGAAAGTGAGAGAGTGAGCCGCCGACAGCTCTGTTCCAAGGACAATTGATCCGCGAAGGTGCAGCTCTGTGTACGCGTGAACAAACAAAAGGCAAGAAACGACTGGGGAGTACACTTTATTAAAATTCTACATCATTATTCTTCGTGTCTACATCCTTATTACTGAAAAAAAACTATTTGATGCAGGACCTTAATATTTTTGCTGTATGTTACATGATGCCAATAAAGTCAACTGTACTAAAACTTACTTTATCCATTTTATGGTTCTTATGAAACACTTTTTTAAATTTATTGAAAGAAATATTAAGTTTTTTCTGCAGAAAATATTTTTTGTGAGCTTCCTAATGGGGGGGGGGGGGGGAATATTAATGACTGTAGTACCAGAGATGGCTTTTTATGATGTGCAGAGTATCTGAAAATTTCATTCATTTATCTGTGATAGTTTCTAATATAATGGGGCATATGTACTGATAATTTTGGATTGCTGGAAATTGACTTTAAAGAAAAAACTTTTGAAATTGGTTGCTTACAGTGAATTAAAACTCTCCTGCTGCATATGATGACCCTTCTTTGGCCTCTAGCAGGTCTTCCAGCTTCTTTATCACTTTCGTGGATATTTGTCTTGCTTTCTTGGCCATATTAGATGCAGACCTGTTCTTGGCCGTATTAGATGCGGACCTGTTATCCTCATTTTATCGCCTTCCCATCTTTTTCAATACCCAACACTTTCCACCATTACGACAATTGAATGTAATAACAGCATCATGAACTCTTAGTTTCATTGTATGCATAGCTACAAACACAGTTTTAGGAAGGCGGTTACAAAATATGCTGTTGAAACATTCATTTGGGTTCTGTGTCTGCCCATGCAGACATTTCCTTAGAAGGTCAGGATGAGCCAAGTCCCTGAAAATGGGTTTAATTGTTGTAACAACAGCAGCAGGAAGAGTATGCTGGCGAGAATAAGATTCTCCCGTTGCCTGAGCGCTATTCTACTTGCACCACGAATTTTCTCCTGATGGACACAATCCATGACATGGCTTATCATCAGTAGAGGACTTATGGAAGAATATGGCCCAAACATCTCTCTTCATTGCCTCCTGATTTTCATTATTTCTCCTAATTGCCTGCCCATAGTATACCTGCAAGTTTTCTATTTCAGTTTTAGTTAACCGACCCTGTCTGGTCAACAATTTTCCATCTTCTAATTTTTTTCCTCTCATAGCAACAGTTAGTTTTCTCAGCCTTGTTCCCAAACGTTTTTTAACATGGCCTACACATTCTATTTTGCTAATAATGGCACCTCCATGTGGCTTAGAGTTCACCACATTGTTGTATGCCTTACTCTCACCATCGCACAAATATTTGGTGTACCGTACGCCTCTTGTTTCTACAAATCGATGAAATACTTGTTGTACTCCATGAACTTCCATACCACCACTTGTTCCTCTAAAATTAGCACCACAGTTGTGTTCTTTATGTTCATTGACTTTACAGCATTTGCAATATTTAGACATTATCTTCACATCGAACACTTTAGTGGTGTCTACACTTGTGGCAGTCACTACTCCATTCAGAGAAGTATGTCCTCTTTTCTGCCAACTTCCATCAAGTGCAACTGCAATATCCGAACATTCATCGTTTTCTTCCACTGCTTCCCTAGCAGCCAGTTTCATGCTTTCCTCACTGACCTCACATGCAGCTTTCTCTAATATTGCAGTCAGTTTTTCAAATTTATTTGGTGGTTGATGTAAGTTCATCACTGAACAAAATGTTCTCCCTACAGCCATGCCCTTGCCAATGGGTCGTAAGGCATAAACTAATCTAGTATTGATTTCATAAGGGCCACTTACATCTAATTTTGAAGAACTCATAAATAAAATCAAAGCTGAGAATTTAGTGCAAATTAAATCCAAAGCAATTGCTAGGCCTTTTCCCCCACTGGCACTCTCAGAAATTTTCACACTCTGTGACTCACCACACTGTCTACATTGTACAAATTTAGAAATTACATCTGATAATATTCTCAAATTTTAATAATGTTACTGCGCCCCATGTCACATACAGTAAATTCGTTGTAACTCTTTTGAAATGGTGAGAGCTTCTTTGATGATGCATTTGTTGAAGAATTACAATTAGAAACATCGTTGCCAGGTTACATAACCTCTCGTACAGAAAGCTTTCTAAACTTGTTTCCTCTAAATTGTCGTTTCTTGAAAATGCCTTTACGTTTCGTCACCTTCAATAAACGCAACAAAACACGTAAACAAGCACTGCAAACTTAAGTATAACAACTATTCGCTATCACACTTGAATAAAATTAACTGCGTGTTTCAAAGCGTCTTGTTTACAAACAGCAGAAACAAAAAAATACAGACCCTTGCAGTCCAAGGATAGCCAACACACTCGGGAGTAAAAAAAAAAAATCCCTAATGTGCAATGTAGGGGATATAAAGATCTAAAATATATGCAGAAAAGTGGGTGACAGAAAAGTGGGCGTGGTTCATAAACATAGGTGGTAGGAAATGCTCTTTAAATGCTCGAAAGAAAAAAAAAATTTCAACAAAATCCTCTTCAGAGTTCTTCAATAAAACCTTAATCTATCGACATATGATGAAAACCGACAATCGATTTCTTTCGAACTGAACCACGGGGCGGTCCCCTTAAGAGTCTGGCAGAGGGTTCATCGAACCACTTCACAATTCTCAATAATTACAATCTCGTATAGCGCGCAAAAAGGACGAACACTTTATCTTTCAGTATAAGCTCTGATTTCACTTACTTCAGATGGTTATCCTTTCTCCCTATGCAGGTCCGTGTCAACAAAATATTTTCGCATTCGGAGCAGAAAGTTGGTGATTGGAATTTCGTGAGAAGATTCCATCGTAACGAAAAACGCCTTTGTTTTAATGCTGTCCACCCCAAACTCTGTATCATTTCAGTGACTCGCTCTCCCCTATTTCGCGATGATACAAAACGTGCTGCCATTCTTTGAACTTTTTCGATGCACTGCGTCAATCCTATCTGGTAAGGATCCCACACATCGCCGCGGTATTCTAAAAGAGGACGGACAAGCGTAGTTTAGTTTAATTTAGTTTAGTTATGTCATGTTCCGTAGATCATTTTCAAGATTATTTTATCAATATGATGTGGAACAAGTCAGATTACAAGATATATACACACACATGAATAGTGCTAATATTAATATTACTGAAATTTGTAGTTCTACACATGCAACTACATTTAGAGGTACAGTTTTCTTTACCAGTACTGTCACAGAAACTCGTCCATGGAATAGAAGGAATTGTCCGAAAGAAATGATTTTAAGCTAGATTTGAAACTTGATGTGCTACCTGCTAGACACTTTATGTTGTGGAGCAAATGATCAAAGATTTTTGTTGCTGAATAACACAGTCCTTTTTGAGCAACTGACAGCTTCAATAACGGATAGGAAAGGTCATTTTTTCCTCCAGTGCTGTACGTATGAACATCACTGTTCTTCGCGTATTGAGATGGATTATTTACAATGAACTTCATTAGCGCATATATGTACTCTGATGATGCAGTTAAAATACCTTACTCTTTGAATAGCTGCCTACATTACGTCCTTGGGTGAATAGCACTAATTATTCTCACTGCTCTCTTTTGTATAGTCAATACTTTGTGACTAAGTGGTGAGTTACCCCAGAAAACTATTCCATAAGGCATTATTCAGTGGAAATATGCTAAGTACGCTAGGGGGCTGATCGGTTTATTATCAAGACTAGCGATTATACGAAGAGCGAAAGAAGCTGAATTTTATTTTGTGAGTAGCATGCTTCTTTCAGTTCAAGTCATCAATGCGAAAACCCAAAAATTTGGAGAAAATTACCCTGTTAACTGAGCCCTGTTCATATGCTACATCAATTGTCGGCATGACTCTACTCGATGTACAGAACTAGATATAGTGAGTTTTTTTCAAAATTAAGGGAGAGTTCATTTTCTAAGAACCACTTAATAATTCTTTGAAAGACATCCTTAACAATATCTTCAACTACGTTTTCTAGAATGGGATTTACTATAACACCCATCTGATCTGCAAAAAAAACTAGTTCTGTTTGCTGAATGTTAAGTGAGAGGTCATTCACATGAATAAGGAAGAGCAGAGGGCCCAAAATTGAATCCTGTTGGACTCCTTTTGTGATAACTCACCATTCATTAGAATCAGCTTCCCCTAAACCTCCCAACATTACTTGTTTTATTCAGAACAACTTTTTGCTTTCTGTTCGTTAAGTACGATTCACACCAACTGTGTGTATAGCCTTCAACTCCATAAAACGTGAGTTTTTCTAAGACTGTGACATGATCCACACAGTCAAGTGCCTTGGAAAGATCACAAAAAATACCAACTGGAGACAATTTGTTAATTAGAGCTTGTAGTATTTGATGGGAAAATGTGTAGATAGTATTCTCAGTCGAGTAACCCTTCCGGAATCCGAACTGTGTCATGCTGAGTAAATTGTTTTCACTTAAATGTGAGACTACCCTTGAATACATAACTTTTTCGAATATTTTAGAAAATGAAGTCAGCAATGAGACTGGTCTATAATTATTTAAATCACTCTTGTCCTCTTTCTTATGGAGAGGTTTGACAATTTCGTATTTTAAACTGTCTGCAAAAATTCCCTGCGCCAGCGAAGCATTTCATATACAAGCAGTCTCCTTAGTAGATCTGTTACATTTGCTGAGTGTCCTGCAAATAAAACGCGGTCTCTGGTTAGCCTTTACCACAACATTTTCTATGTGCTGCTTCCAATTTAACTTGTTCGTAATTGTAATTTCTAGGTATTTAGTTGAATTTGTGGCCTTTAGACTTGACTGATTTATCGTGTAACAGAACTCTAACGGATTTATTTTAGCAATCATGTGGACGACCTCACACTTTTCGTTATTTATGGTCAATTGCCAATTTTTGCACCATACAGATATCTTTTCTAAATATTTTGCACTTTGTTTTGATCTTCTGATGACTTTACTAGTCGTAAACAACAGGTTCATCTGCAAACGACCTAAGACGGCTGCTCAGATTGTCTCGAAAATCATTTTTATAGATAAGGAACAGCAAAGGGCCTGTAAGACTAACTTGGGGAACGCCGGAAATGACTTCCGTTTCACTGGATGACTTCCGCCAGTTACTACGAACTGTTACCCCTCTGACAGGAAATCACGAATCAAGTCACATAACTGAGACCATATCCATAAGCACGCAAATTCACTACAAGCCGCCTGTATGGTACAGTGTCAACAGCCGTCCAGAAGTCCAGAAATACGAAATCAATTTCAAATCCCTTGTCAATAGCATTCAACACTTCATGCGAGTAAAGAGCTAGTTGTGTTTCACATGAACGATGTTTTCTCAACCCACGTTGACTGTGTGTCAGTAGACCGTTTTCTTCAAGGTAATTCATAGTGTTTGAACACAATACACGTTCCAAAATCTTGCTGCATATCGACGTTAACGATATGGGCCTGTAATTTGGAGGACTACTCCTACTACCTTTACTGAGTACTGGTGTTACCTGTGCAAACTTTCCAACCTTTGGGTACGGATCTTTCGTAGAGCGAACTTCGTTGACGGAGCTACAACCGTACCTCTGCTTGTATCACTTAGTCGCTACTAATGTTAAGTCCTGTAACGTGTTTTGTACGTCCTGGAAAAAGATGAAAATCGGACCGGTCCAAATCAGGAGTATATGGAGGATGACCCATGAAAGTGAACCGAAGGCGTCAGATTGTTGGACATGGAGAAGCGCTCGTGTATGATTTGGCATTGCGATGCTAAAGGAGAGGGTGCTCAACGTTTGGGTGAACTCTTCGAAGTCGAAACTCGATTACAGCACGCTGTTCTCAGGCACCGACATACACGGTCCTGCCACATTAACATGACCACCTGTCAAAACCCCGGAAACGTCCTTTTGCTGCGCGCCCGTACAGTAAGAGCATCGATGATGTTCTGGGAGGAATGTGGATCTGTGCCAACTCCAGTACTCTAGCCAGCTGGGGGAAGTTTGTCGGCTGAATATCCATGGCACGAACAACCTGGTCGAAGTGGTCGAACAGCTTCTCGCTTGGGTCTGCTTTGGTTGCCAGGGGCTCCTCTAAATTTATCCTGCGAGCAGTGTGAGGCGTTTCATTGTTCTGCTGGTAGATGCCATCTTTCCGAGGAAAAACAAACTGCACATAGGAATGGACATTATCTCTATTAATACACACATCAAAAAGAGTTTTGCATCACCTCGATCCCGAGAGTTCCGGAACCTGTACAGAAAATTGCAATAGAGATTAACATAAACATCATTTCCGCCCTCTTTATTGCTCATGAAAATCACACATTGCATACAGCGAGACCTTCAGAGGAGGTGGCGCAGAGTTCTGTACACACCGATACCCCTAATACCCAGTAGCACGTCCTCCTGCATTGACGCACGCACGCCTGTATCCGCAGTGGTATGCTATCCAAAAGTTCATCAAGGCACTGTTGGTCCAGATTGTCCCACTCCTCAACGGCGATTCGGCGTAGAGCCCTCAGAGTGGTTGGTGGGTCACATCGTCCATAAACAGCCCTTTACAACCTATCCCAGGCATTAAAAGGAAGGTCAGTGTTGGCCGTAATATTGATAGCAGAATCGATTTTCGATCAAATGGTGATCATCTTCAGTGCTGTACAAATTAAACTAAGATGCTGGTATCAAGTTATCAATAACCAAAAGTGAGAAGCGATCACAATAACAGCCGGCCGGGGTGACCGAGCGGTTCTAGGCGCTACAGTCTGGGACCGCGCGACCGCTACGGTCGCAGGTTCGAATCCTGCCTCGGACATGGATGTGTGTGATTTCCTTAGGTTAGTTAGGTTTAAGTATTTCTGTTCTAGGGGACTGATGACCTCAGAAGTTAAGTCCCGTAGTGCCATTTTTGATCACAATAACAAATAATAATGAGTTATTGTGATCGCTTCTCAGCTTTGGTTATTGATAACTTGATACCAGTCTCTGAGTTTAATTTGTACAGCACTAAAGATGATCACCATGTGATCGAAAATCGATTCTGCTGTCAATAAAACATCAATATTACGGCCAACGCTGACCTTCCTTTTAATTTAACTTATATGGTCGTTGTGCACACAGCACTCCATGGAGTCGCCAATCAATATCCCAGGCATGTTCGATAGGGTACATGTCTGGAGAACATGCTGGCCACTCAAGTCGAGCTATGTGGTTATCCTGAAGGAAGTCAATCACAAGAAGTGCACGATGGGGGCGCGAATTGTCGTCTACGAAGACGAATTCCTCGCCAACATACTGCCGATGTGGTTGCACTATCGGTCGCCGGAGGATGGCATTTAGGTGTCGTACAGCTGTTACGACGCCTTCCATAATCACCAGCAGCGCACGTCGGCCCCACATAATGCCACCCCAAAATATCATGGAAACTCCAACTTGCTGCACTTGCTGGACACTGTTACCTCCAAACATGTCTCCGCCGACTGTCTGGTTGAAGGCATATGCGACACTCATCGGTGAAGAGAAAGTGATGCCAATCCTGAGCGGTCCATTCGGCATGGTGTTGGGCCCATCTGTACCACGCTGCGTGGTGTCGTGTTTGCAAAGATGGACCTCGCCATGGACGTCGGGAGTGAAGTTGCGCATCATGCAGCATATTGTGCACAGTTTGAGTCGTAACACGACGTCCTGTGGGTGCACTAAAATCATTATCCACATGGTGGCGTTGCTGTCAGGGTTCCTCCGAGCCATAATCCTTAAGTAGCGGTCATCAACTGCTGTAGTAGCCCTTGTGCCGCTTGAGCGAGGCATGCCATCGACAGTTCCTGTCTCTCTGTATCTTCTCCGTGTCCGAATAACATCGCTTTGGTTCACCCCGAGACGCCTGGACACTTCCCTTGTTGAGAGCCCTTCCTGGCACAAAGTAACAATGCGCACGCGATCGAAACGCGGTATTGACCGTCTAGGCAGCGTTGAACTACAGACAACACGAGCCGTGTACCTCCTTCCTGGTGGAATGTCTGGAACTGATCGGCTATCGGACACCCTCCAATAGGCTCTGCTCATGCAAGGTTGTTTACATCTTTGGGCGGATTTGGTGACATCTCTGAACAGTCAAAAGGACTGTGTCTGTGATACAATATTCACAATCAACGTCCATCTTCAGGAGTTCTGGGACTGAGGTGATGCAAAATTTCTTTTGATGTGTGTAGATGCATACTTGTGTTGATCTATTGCGTCTCCCAGAACGAAGAGGTCACCCAGATCATTCCCCAGGCCACAACGCTCGCTCGTGCGGTCTTGACCCTTCCGACAATTGTTTTCCATCTGCATGATGGAGAATAAAACGTGATTCATCTGAAAAAGCCACCTGCTGCCGCTCAGTGGATGAACTGCTGTCAGCAAGGGTGCATGAACCAGACGCTTGCTGTTGAGGCCCATACGCGGAAACGTTCGCTGAACAGTCGTTGAGGAGACACTACTGTATGCCCATTGGTTCATCTGGGCGATCAGTTGCTCAACAGTTGCACATCTCTTCTCCCATTGACATGTCCACCGCTGTCGTTCACACTTGTCAGCTAAGGACCGTAGGCTCGTCGTTGGTTTCGGATACCGCCGTTCTGCCATGCATCGCGTATTTTAACCACAGCGGTATGTGAATAGTTTACAGACTTATCCGTTTCGGAAATGCTTCCACCCTTGGGGCAAAAGTCAATGATCATGGCCCTTTGGACGTCAGATAAATCGCTGTGTTGCCGCATTATGCCATCGAGTGCTCTGGTTCTTTTTTTTATCAGCTCATCGCCATTTGACTGTAATGTTGTTTATTTAATTACGACTCAGGTTTCGGCCTTTTAGGCCATTTTCAAGTTATTGGATTTATGTCATTAACATATATTGCAGAATATCAAACTTAAAATTGGCTATAAAATAAAAAAAATGACTTCCCGTGAAATACTGGCTTTACAAGATGAAGATTTTACATCTGGCAATATTTTTCATAATCTTTTTACAAGATCCTTTTACATGATAATTTTACACCTGGCATCTCGTGGGGAGCCAACATTTTTCTTATTTATTATCCAATTTTGAGCTTGATGTCCTGGAATATATGTTAACGACATAAATTCGAACACTCGAAAATGGCATAAGAGGCGGAAACCTAGGTCGCAATTAAATAAACAATACAGTCAAATGGCGGTGTGTTCATTTAAAAATAATTGTATGACTGTTGCTCAGAAACATTAAAAACTGTTTGGTGCTCCGTTTTTCGCGTCCGCCGTTAGACTTTACATACCCACGTTTGCTATTACTGTCTCCTGCCACTGTGAGTGGTTCTTGCACGTTAACGTCGTAGATAGATGGTGATCTTGTTAATGTGTCTGGACCTTGCAGTTATGTTACACGGCACCATGCTACGCTCTACAATTCGAGCCCCTCTACCGGTAGAAGGCTGCAGATATATAGAGCAGACATAGAATGTCAATGATGTTTGCTTTGTTTAAAAGCCGGTCGCAGTGGCCGAGTGGTTCTAGGCGCTACAGTCCGCGTGACCGCTACGGTCGCAGGTTCGAATCCTGCCTCGGGCATGGACGTGTGTGATGTCCTTAGGTTAGTTAGGTTTAAGTAGTTCTATGTTCTAGGGGACTGATGACATCAGACGTTAAGTCCCATAGTGCTCAGAGCCATTTGAACCATTTGTTTAGAAAAGCTTTAAGAGTTACAACATAAAAAAATTGGGAGGCACTGCTCGTCAGCACGCCATCATAGTTTCTTATCACATTAAAATCCAGTACTGTCGCCGCGCGGGATTAGCCTAGGGGTCTAAGACGCTGCAGTCATGGACTGTACGGCTGGTCCCGGCGGAGGTTCGAGTCCTCCATCGGGCATGGGTGTGTGTGTTTGTCCTTAGGATAATTTAGGTTAAGTAGTGTGTAGGCGTAGGGACTGATGACCTTAGCAGTTAAGTCCCATAAGATTTCAAAGACATTTGAAGTGAATTCAGTATTGCTTAGCGAACATCACAGATGAAATGATCTCGATTTAGTGGATGATTGGGAACGTCATCTTGAAGCTCTGTTTCGACGAGTTTCTCGCCCGTCTTCTTCAGGTGTGGACTCCTTTGCCAAGATGGCCAGCAGTAAACGCGTTGGAATGTTGCTTGAAGACGACACTTCCAGTCGGATGGTAATCAAACAATCACTTTGTTCCGATGTCTATAATTATTATCTCCCTATGCACGTTTCTTATTGCATTTTATTTTTCCTATTTATTTATTTATTAATTTTTGCTATACGTGCACTTGACGAACAGATCACTGTGAGAAATACGCCTAGTGAGTTTCTTTTCGACGCTTCTGTATTATTACGGCCCCTCCACCTTTATCACGAGTGATATTTTGAGTTGTTTTTGTTGTGGTCTTCAGTCCAGAGACTGGTTTGATGCAGCTCTCCATGCTACTATGTCCTGTGCAAGCTTCTTCGTCTCCTAGTACCTACTGCAACCTACATCCTTCTGAATCTGTTTAGTGTATTCACCTCTTGGTCTCCCTCTACCATTTTTACCCTCCACGCTGCTCTCCAATACTAAACTGGTGATCCCTTGATGCCTCAGAACATGCCCTACAAACCGATCCCTTCTTCTAGTCAAGTTGTGCCACAAATTTCTCTTCTCCCCAATTCTATCCAATACCTCCTCATTAGTTATGTGATCTATCCATCTAATCTTCAGCATTCTTTTGTAGCACCACATCACGAAAGCTTCTATTATCTTCTTGTCCAAACTATTTATCGTCCATGTTTCACTTCCATACATTGCTACACTCCATACAAGTACTTTCACAAACGATTTCCTGACACTTAAATCTATACTCGATGTTAACAAACTTCTCTTCTTCAGAAACGCATTCCTTGCCATTGCCAGTCTACATTTTATATCCTCTCTACTTCGACTATCATCAGTTATTTTGCTCCCAAAATAGCGAAACTCATTTACTGCTTTAAGCTTCTCAGTTCCTAATCTAATTCTCTCAGCATCACCCGATTTAATTCGACTACATTCCATTATCATCGTTTTGTATTTATTGATGTTCATCTTATATCCTCCTTTCAAGACACTGTCCATTCTTTTCAGCTGCTCTTCCAGGTCCTTTGCTGCCTCTGACAGAATTGCAGTGTCATCGGCAAACCTCAAAGGCCGGCCACTGTGGCCGAGCGGTTCTAGGCGCTTCAGTCTGGAACCACGCGACCGCTATGGTCGCAGGTTCGAATCCTGCCACGGGCTTGGATGTGTGTGATGTCCTTAGATTACTTAGGTTTAAGTAGTTCTAAGTTCTAGGGGACCTCAGATGTTAAGTCCCATAGTGCTCAGAGCCTATTGAACCTAAACCTCAAAGTTTTTATTTCTTCTATGTGGATTTTAATTCCTACTCCGAATTTTTCTTCTGTTTCCTTTACTGCTTGTTCAATATACAGATTAAATAACAGGGATAGGCTACAACCCTGCCTCACCCCCTTCCCAAACACTGCTTTTCTTTCATGCCCCTTGACTCTTATAACTGCCATCTGGTTTCTGTACAAATTGTAAATAGCGTTTTGCTCCCTGTATTTTACCTCTGCCACCTTTAGAATTTGAAAGAGCGTATTCCAGTCAACATTTTCAAAAGCTTTCTTTAAGTCTACAAATGCTAGAAACGTAGGTTTGCCTTTCCTTAATCTATTTTCTAAGATATCCGTACGATCAGTATTGCCTCACGTGTTCCAACATTTCTATGGAATCCAAACTGATCTTCCCCGAGGTCGGCTTCTACCAGTTTTACCATTCTTCTGTAAAGAAATCGTATTAGTATTTTGCATCCGTGACTTATTAAACTGATAGTTCGGTAATTTTCACATCTGTCAACACCTGCTTTCTTTGGTATTGGAATTATTATATTCTTCTTGAAGTCTGAGGGTATTTCGCCTGTCTCATACATCTTGCTCACCAGATGGTAGAGTTTTGTCAGGGCTGGCTCTCCCAAGGCCGTCAGTAGTTCTAATGGAATGTTGTCTACTCCCGGGGCCTTCTTTCGACGTGGGTCTTTCAGTGCTCTGTCAAACTCTTCACGCAGTATCATATCTCCCATTTCATCTTCATCTACATCCTCTTCCATTTCCATAATATTGTCCTCAAGAACATCGCCCTTGTATAGACTCTCTATATACTCCTTCCAACTTTCTGCTTTCCCTTCTTTGCATATTTTGAGTAGTCTTAGGAATATTGTAAGAAGTGCTCTATACTGTCTTTTTTAGTGTCTGTCCCGATCTCTGTTTTCTTCGTTTGGCAGATTTAGTTTTTGTGCCGGCCGCTCTGACCTTGCGGTTCTAGGCACTTCAGCCTGGAACCGCGCGACCGATACGGTCGCAGGTTCGGATCCTGCCTCGGGCGTGGATGTGTGTGTGTGATGTCCTTAGGTTAGTTAGGTTTAAGTAGTTCCAAGTTCTAGGAGACTGATTACCATAGATGTTAAGTCCCATAGTGCTCAGAGCCGAGGGTGGAAAACCGCCTAAAATTATTGTAATTCTGGCCAGTACACCACATCACAGCCAGTTAATCCGTCGCTACGATTTGATGCGGTTCTCCTTCATCTTCCTCTCTCACAACCTAGCATGCCGAGCGGAAGCTGTTGGAGCAAGTCGTAGGGAAATAGGGAATAAACAATTTTGATGTTTCATACCAAGTAAACTTTTTCCATTCGAAGCTAATAACTGCTACTCGTTGTGATCACAATGAGTATGTAAATAATAAAATAATTACGCAGTGTTTAAAAGAGGAAGTTCACAGCGATCGTTCCGAAACCATCGACCCTGCTGGAGGCACAATCGTCCTTCATTTCAAGTTTGCGGGGGTCCTGTTTATTTAAATTATCAACACAGGCAAGCGCCATGACGACATATGTCGTAGTGTGCCGGAAATTGTGGCACATTTCTTCCCCACCCACGGCTGGGGTCTTTGCAGCGTGGCTGGCATTCGGGTGAAGCAGCGGTAGGGAGCTGCGCAGCGGTAGGTGGCGAGCTTCACCACCGGTCAACGGTGGGGAAACTCTCTACAGTGGACACAACCAGCGACGAAGTAACTCTTCTGGCAATTTGGAGAGCGGGAGCAGCCGACTGGGCATGCGCAACGGGAAAAGTGGATCAGAGCTGTGACGCAGACTGGTGGACTGGCAGTCGGGCTCAGCGGCCGCTTACTGCCAACACGAGACATCATTCTAGTGTGGAGCAGCCGACGGTGGTTGGCTTCGTGGATCCAGGGAACGCAGAGCCGCCGGGAGCGAAGTGTTGCTAGTTGTTGCGTTTTCGGCAACGAGATAACCAGTGGTACTTCGTAGTGCAGACGACTGTGTCTGGGCTGGAAAAATTATCTCTAGATCACTAAAACCTCGTAAAATTTACAGTTGCAGTTGGTATCTCTTCGTTGTTTCCGCCACTCTCATTAGTGTCTCGTGCTCCTAAGTACCTTCATGGAAAACATAGTTGTTAACAATGGCCGAATTACTTATTGCCTCCTACCAGCGGTTTGCTGGCACTGATGCCCTTGTCATAAACATTACGACTGTTTAGTGATGGTGTGCATGTTTTCTAATAGACGTCCTACTTATTTTATCACCGACCGAGGAGGCGCCTGGACTCGCATTCGGGAGGACGACGGTTCAAATCCTGATTTAGGTTTCCCGTGATTTCCTTAAATAGCTTCACACAAACGTCGGGATGGTTCCTTTGAAAGGGCACCGCCGACTTCCTTCACCATACTTCCCTAATCCGATGGCACCGATGACCTCGCTGTTTGGTCCCTTCCCCAAATCAACCGACCAACTTCATTTATCACTTCTATGTACCGACTTGACAGAAAATCCAAGGAAGTTCTGGTCTTACGTTAAATCAGTAAGTGGCTCGAAACAGCATATCCAGACACTCCGGGATGATGATGGCATTGAAACAGAGGATGACACGCGTAAAGCTGAAATACTAAACACCTTTTTCCAAAGCTGTTTCACAGAGGAAGAGCGCACTGCAGTTCCTTCTCTAAATCCTCGCACAAACGAAGAAATGGCTGACATCGAAATAAGTGTCCAAGGAATAGAAAAGCAACTGGAATCACTCAACAGAGGAAAGTCCACTGGACCTGACGGGATACCAATTCGATTCTACACAGAGTACGCGAAAGAACTTGCCCCCTTCTAACAGCCGTGTACCGCAAGTCTCTAGAGGAACGGAAGGTTCCAAATGATTGGAAAAGAGCACAGGTAGTCCCAGTCTTCAAGAAGGGTCGTCGAGCAGATGCGCAAAACTATAGACCTATATCTCTGACGTCGATCTGTTGTAGAATTTTAGAACATGTTTTTTGCTCGAGTATCATGTCGTTTTTGGAAACCCAGAATCTACTATGTAGGAATCAACATGGATTCCGGAAACAGCGATCGTGTGAGACCCAACTCGCTTTATTTGTTCATGAGACCCAGAAAATATTAGATATAGGCTCCCAGGTAGATGCTATTTTCCTTGACTTCCGGAAGGCGTTCGATACAGTTCCGCACTGTCACCTGATAAACAAAGTAAGAGCCTACGGAATATCAGACCAGCTGTGTGTGTGGCTGGATTGAAGAGTTTTTAGCAAACAGAACACAGCATGTTGTTATCAATGGAGAAACGTCTACAGATGTTAAAGTAAGCTCTGGCGTGCCACAGGGGAGTGTTATGGGACCATTGCTTTTCACAATATATATAAATGACCTAGTAGATAGTGTCGGAAGTCCCATGCGGCTTTTCGCGGATGATGCTGTAGTATACAGAGAAGTTGCACCATTAGACAATTGTAGCGAAATGCAGGAAGATCTGCAGCGGATAGGCACTTGGTGCAGGGAGTGGCAACTGACCCTTAACATAGACAAATATAATGTACTGCGAATACATAGAAAGAATCATCCTTTATTGTATGATTATATGATAGCGGAACAAACACTGGTAGCAGTTACTTCTGTAAAATATCTGGGAGTATGCGTGCGGAACGATTTGAAGTGGAACGATCATATAAAATTGATTGTTGGTAAGGCGGGTACCAGGTTGAGATTCATTGGGAGAGTGCTTAGAAAATGTAGTCCATCAACAAAAGGAGGTGGCTTACAAAACACTCGTTCGACCTATACTTGAGTATTGCTCATCAGTGTGGGATCCGTACCAGATCGGGTTGACGGAGGAGATAGAGAAGATCCAAAGAAGAGCGGCGCGTTTCGTCACAGGGTTATTTGGTAACCGTGATAGCGTTACGGAGATGTTTAACAAACTCAAGTGGCAGACTCTGCAAGAGAGGCGCTCTGCATCGCGGTGTAGCTTGCTCGCCAGGTTTCGAGAGGGTGCGTTTCTGGATGAGGTATCGAATATATTGCTTCCCCCTACATATACCTCCCGAGGAGATCACGAATGTAAAATTAGAGAGATTAGAGATCGCACGGAGGCTTTCAGACAGTCGTTCTTCCCGCGAACCATAAGCGACTGGAACAGGAAAGGGAGGTAATGACAGTTGCACGTAAAGTGCCCTCCGCCACACACCGTTGGGTGGCTTGCGGAGTATACATGTAGATGTAGATGTAGATGTAGAAGTTGTCTCCATGTGACATCATACGTGAAATATCAAGCATTCACAATTAGAAGAGCCTTAGTTTATATCACTCTGGACATCTAAAGTGCTAGTCTCGTCTTTTGCTACTGGAATTAGCACAAAGTTGGTGGTGCTTTGATTACATCATCAATTTACAGGTTGATTTACTAGAAGAAGCTGATAAAGACATAGAAAATGGAGAATTTACTGAAGAGAAAGATTTTCTTCAAGAAGATAATTTTGTCCAAATGACAGTGACGTAGACACAGAAGTTGAAGCAGCAAAAGAGGAATCTGATGAAGAATGCCTGGGTGACCGTGGAAGAAAACAGAAAGTCCTTTACTGATTTTGTATGCAAAACACTCTTCCCTAATAACTATAATAATTTGCAACTAATCCATACCATAAACTATGACTTCTCTTCCCATAACATTTTGAGCAGTAAAACTGTCACTATGGGATATAACGGGGCATATTGCACTTATTTTGTAGCTAACATACCACTGGAGATCTAATAATTGTAATAAACTAGAGCATTATCTATAAATTATGACTTATTTTGAATGAAATTTCTAGTAGTAACATTTACAATGGTTTAGTTCTGTCGTAAGATACACCCATCAAATGCTCTGGGATTAAATCACAAAGTGGTCACGTTTGGTCACCCTGGAGGCACGAGGACTCTGCACCGATACTAGCAGTTAAGGGGTGACCAAACGTGACCACTTTGTGATTTAATCCCAGAGCATATATATATATGTCGTTAGCACTGGAGGCACGAGGACTATATATATATATATATATATATATATATATATATATATATATATATATATATATATATATATATATGACAGGAACTACCGTGCCAGGAGTGCTAACATCTTATATCTACATTTCCTAAGTTTTTCTAGTAAATGTTACTTGTAACACTCCATGTAGCTCCTCCGTGTGACTCATATGACAGAAGCGTCAGTTTGTCGATCTAATGGCTTGCTTTGTATTGTAGCATTGTGTTTGAAAACGTGCAAGCGCTTGCTGCCGGACGAGCAGATAAAACGTATTGTTATGGCAAGTGGTAGCTAGGCTATTTTCTCTTCTTCGTCTGAAACAGAGACTACTTCGCCTCTTGATTCTCGTCCTCCATCATCTCAGGAACATCCTGCCTAAATTTTGATAAATAATCAGCATTGGCGACCGAAGACTTCCGGCATAAGAAGTCAGCCTCATTCTGCCAACGGCCTTGTCAAAGATGGCGGAGGAGCAGATAGAGGTTCAGGGCACTCTCTTGCCCTAGGGATGGGAAATTGCCCCTACAGGCGGAAGAATCAGCAATGATCAACGACATGAGGATGCAGAAGGCAATGGAAACCACTGCATTAAAGACACGTAACGTGTATCCACAGGACATGTGGCCTGTATTTGAAGAAGTGTCATGATGATCTCCCCATTGGCAAAAGATTCCGGAATAGTCCCCCATTCGGATCTCCGGGAGGAGACTGCCAAGGGGGAGGTTACCATGAGAAAAAGATTGAATAATCAACGAAAGGATAACGTTCTACGAGTCGGGGCGTGGAATGTCAGAAGCTTGAACGTGGTAGGGAAACTAGAAAATCTGAAAAGGGAAATGCAAAGGCTCAATCTAGATACAGTAGGGGTTAGTGAAGTGAAGTGGATGGAAGACAAGGATTTCTGGTCAGATGAGTATCGGGTAATATCAACAGCAGCAGAAAATGGTATAACAGGTGTAGGATTCGTTATGAATAGGAAGGTAGGGCAGAAGGTGTGTTACTGTGAACAGTTCAGTGACCGGGTTGTTCTAATCAGAATCGACAGCAGACCAACACCGACAACGATAGTTCAGGTATACATGCCGACGTCGCAAGCTGAAGATGAACAGATAAAGAAAGTGTATGAGGATATTGAAAGGGTAATGCAGTATGTAAAGGGGAACGAAAATCTAATAGTCATGGGCGACTGGAATGCAGTTGTAGGGGAAGGAGTAGAAGAAATGGTTACAGGAGAATATGGGCTTGGGACAAGGAATGAAAGAGGAGAAAGACTAATTGAGTTCTGTAACAAGTTTCAGCTAGTAATAGCAAAAACCCTGTTCAAGAATCACAAGAGGAGGAAGTATAATTGGAAAAGACCGGGAGATACGGGAAGATTTCAATTAGATTACATCACGGTCAGACAGAGATTCCGTAATCAGATACTGGATTGTAAGGCGTACCCAGGAGCAGATATAGACTCAGATCACAATATAGTAGTGATGAAGAGTAGGCTGAAGTTCAAGACATTAGTCAGGAAGGACCAATAAGCAAAGAAGTGGGATACGGTAGTACTAAGGAATGACGAGATACGTTTGTAGTTCTTTAACGCTATAGATACAGCAATAAGGAATAGCGCAGTAGGCAGTACAGTTGAAGAGGAATGGACATCTCTAAAACGGGCCATCACAGAAGTTGGGAAGGAAAACATAGGTACAAAGAAGGTAGCTGCGAAGAAACCATGGGTAACAGAAGAACTACTTCAGTTGATTGATGAAAGGAGGAAGTAGAAACATGTTCCGGGAAAATCAGGAATACAGAAATACAAATCGCTGAGGAATGAAATAAATAGGAAGTGCAAGGAAGCTAAGACGAAATGGCTGCAGGAAAAGTGTGAAGACATCGAAAAAGATATGATTGTCGGAAGGAAAAAAAATGTTCAAATGTGTGTGAAATCTTATGGGACTCAACTGCTAAGGTCATCAGTCCCTAAGCTTACACACCACTTAACCTAAATTATCCTAAGGACAAACACACACATCCATGCCAGAGGGACGACTCGAACTTCCGTCGGGACCAGCGGCACAGTCCATGACTGCAGCGCCTAAACCGCTCGGCTAATCCCGCGCGGCTGTCGGAAGGACAGACTCAGCATACTGGAAAGTCAAAACAACCTTTGGTGACATTAAACGCAACGGTGGTAACATTAAGAGTGCAACGGGAATTCCACTGTTAAATGCAGAGGAGAGAGCAGATAGGTGGAAAGAATACATTGAAAGCCTCTATGAGGGTGAAGATTTGTCTGATGTGATAGAAGAAGAAACAGGAGTCGATTTAGAAGAGATAGGGGATCCAGTATTAGAATCGGAATTTAAAGGAGCTTTGGAGGACTTACGGTCAAATAAGGCAGAAGAGATAGATAACATTCCATCAGAATTTCTAAAATCATTGGGGGAAGTGGCAACAAAACGACTATTCACGTTGGTGTGTAGAATATATGAGTCTGGCGACATACCATCTGACTTTCGGAAAAGCATCATCCACACAATTCCGAAGACGGCAAGAGCTGACAAGTGCGAGAATTATCGCACAATCAGCTTAACAGCTCATGCATCGAAGCTGCTTACAAGAATAATATACAGAAGAATGGAAAAGAAAATTGAGAATGCGCTAGGTGACGATCAGTTTGGCTTTAGGAAAAGTAAAGGGACGAGAGAGGCAATTCTGACGTTACGGCTAATAATGGAAGCAAGGCTAAAGAAAAATCAAGGCACTTTCATAGGATTTGTCGACCTGGAAAAAGCGTTCGACAATATAAAATGGTGCAAGCTGTTCGAGATTCTGAAAAAAGTAGGGGTAAGCTATAGGGAGAGACGGGTCATATACAATATGTACAACAACCAAGAGGGAATAATAAGAGTGGACGATCAAGAACGAAGTGCTCGTATTAAGAAGGGTGTAAGACAAGGCTGTAGCCTTTCGCCCCTACTCTTCAATCTGTACATCGAGGAAGCAATGATGGAAATAAAAGAAAGGTTCAGGAAGGGAATTAAAATACAAGGTGAAAGGATATCAATGATACTATTCGCTGACGACATTGCTATCCTGAGTGAAAGTGAAGAAGAATTAAATGATCTGCTGAACGGAATGAACAGTCTAATGAGTACACAGTATGGTTTGAGAGTAGATCGGAGAAAGACGAAGGTAATGAGAGGTAGTAGAAATGAGAACAGCGAGAAACTTAACATCAGGATTGATGGTCACGAAGTCAAAGAAGTTAAGGAATTCTGCTACCTAGGCAGTAAAATAACCAATGACGGACGGAGCAAGGAGGACATCAAAAGCAGACTCGCTATGGCAAAAAAGGCATTTCTGGCCAAGAGAAGTCTACTAATATCAAATACCGGCCTTAATTTGAGGATGAAATTTCTGAGGATGTACGTCTGGAGTACAGCATTGTATGGTAGTGAAACATGGACTGTGGGAAAACCGGAACAGAAGAGAATCGAAGCATTTGAGATGTGGTGCTATAGACGAATGTTGACAATTAGGTTGACTGATAAGGTAAGGAATGAGGTGGTTCTACCCAGAATCGGAGAGGAAAGAGATATGTGGAAAACACTGATAAGGAGAAGGGACAGTATGATAGGACCTCTGCTAAGACATGAGGGAATGACTTCCATGGTACTAGAGGGAGCTGTAGAGGGCAAAAACTGTAGAGGAAGACAGAGATTGGAATACGTCAAGCAAATAATTGAGGACGTAGGTTGCAAGTGCTACTCTGAGATGAAGAGGTTAGCACAGGAAAGGAATTCGTGGCGGGCCGCATCAAACCAGTCAGTAGACTGATGACAAAAAAAAAAAAAAAAAAAATTGCTAAAATACAAGAAAATTAAAGAATCAGAACTGATTTACATAAAAAAGTAAAAATCCACCTTATCCAACAGAATGATTCATTTTAGTTAACATACCATTTGACTAAATTATAATCCAACAAATGCCCAGCACATGTCACCATACAACATTAATGGTGTACAGGCAAGAGGAAACTCAGGTTGTTGTTCACAGCTAGTTCAGCAGCCTCAGTCTGTGTCATGCAGTGTAGGTAACTAACTAACACAGTTCCTTTCCGATTTAGTAGCTTAAAAATTATTTATTATTAAATAAAATCAGCAAGTACACTTGAATTGGCATATCACCTTTATCATCAAGAAACGCCGATTTACAATGTGTTTATTCATACGTTAGTGGTGTAGCGATCCACTAAATCTTGTGAAGATCATTAATTAGTTCATACAACTGTACCCTATGGAATTATTGCATCACATTCGAAATAAAAATTAAAACATTTTTGAAGATCGTCTCGATAATGTATAGCTGCAGACCAGTTGGAATGATACAAAAGTTCATAGAAATCTTTTTTTAAGATCTGTTAATATCACAGTAAAATACTGAAGATGACATATATTTCTTAAAAACTTACGTTATTGGTGTCGATCCAAAAGTGGTGTGTACTTGCGAAGAACGATATAACGTACTGCCTTCTACTTAGTCTCTAAGGCTGAGAGTTGAATTTATTTTTCATTTTTTTATGGCAAAACCGAAATAGCATTGGATAATACCAACAAATTGGAAGACAAACCAAACTACTGATAATAATAAGTTATAGGTGGTGGTGGTTAGTGTTTAACGTCCCGTCGACAACGAGGTCATTAGAGACGGAGCGCAAGCTCGGGTTAGGCAAGGACTGGGAAGGAAATCGGCCGTGCCCTTTCAAAGGAACCATCCCGGCATTTGCCTGAAACGATTTAGGGAAATCACGGAAAACCTAAATCAGGATAGCCGGAGACGGGATTGAACCGTTGTCCTCCCGAATGCGAGTCCAGTGTGCTAACCACTGCGCCACCTCGCTCGGTTATACTCTCACATACTACCCCGCCTAGTGTTGTCGTACTGAAGGCAGGCCTGCATTGCGACATTACGAGTTCCGTCCTGGGCCGTGATGTTTCTTGCCCCGAAACATTCCTTACACATGTGTGTGTCAAACTTCAACGTAATTTACAAGGCTGATACTGGAAAGTTTACTTCACTAGCCGAATTCCATCACAGCATCATTCGTCAGGACTCAGAGACACTCTACCAAGAAAAAAAAGCCACAGCAAGTCGTGGAGAAGAAGAAGAAGAAAACCCATTGCGGCTTCGACAAATGCAATTTCCAAGCACCGTGAAATCGTCAGTAAAACAAACCTTTAAGGAGACGTACTGTACGCAGCAAGAACAGAAACCGGAAGGATCCGAGTTACTACGGTGAACTGTGACATGTGGGACTGAGTGTTGTGCCTTCTTACTCTAAATACACCCATGTTCAGAAGAATCAGAATACCTTGAACGACTAGAGATACGAAGTTCATATTCACGGGACCGTACATAAGTATGTTCTGCAGAAATGATTAGTGTTTGAACCATGTTGGCCCGTAGATTCAAAGTCAACATCGATGTCAGGGCGCAACACCACCTACCAGTAAAATGTGCCTGTGGCTCTCATGGTTGCTAGAAACCGAAGTAACTGATCAGTGTGACTTGTGCAGAGCAGACGTGTAGGATGCCTCGTAGACGAATGAGCAAATCGAGCTGTCAAATCAGTGAGTTTGAAAGGGGGCGCATTGTTATCATCAGAGAATGTGATGCATCCATCCTGGGTATTGCTGCTCCTGTGGGACAAAATGTTTAGTCAGTGCAGCGAGCCGGCCAGAGTGGCCGAGCGGTTCTAGGCGCTACAGTCTGGAGCCGCGCGGCCGCTGCGGTCGCAGGTTCGAATCCTGCTTCGGGCATGGATATGTGTGATGTCCTTAGGTTAGTTAAGTTTAAGTAGTTCTAAGTTCTATGGGACTGATGACCTCAGGAGTTAAGTCCCATAGTGCTCAGAGCCATTTGAACCATTTTTGCAGTGCAGCGAGAGTGTGCCGAATCGTTCACGGAAGGCAGTAGAACACGACCAGATGTGTCAGGTCGCACCACCCAGACCACCCCCCGAAAAGAACGACATCTCATCAGAATGGCATTCCAGGACAGACCTGCGTCCTCCTCCGCTTTGGCGCAACAGTGGAACACATCGTACACTATCAGGGATGACAGCCATTCGCCGTTTATTACGGCAAGGGTTACATGCGCGTCGTCCACTACTCCGCCTATCTTTGACGAATGTACAGAAACATGCTAGACGGCAGTGGTGTATAGAACGACGTCACTGGAGACAGGAATGGAATTAGATAGTGTTTTCGGAAGATTCCAGGTTCTGTTCTTTTTAAAAATGACGGCTGCATTTAGATTCGCTGCAAACAGGGAAGTGGCATCACAGTAACAGCAGTCGCACAAGACGTACAACGCCAACTCAAGGTCTTATGGTGTGAGGTGGTATTGGGTTCAGCCTCAGTTCACTGTCGGTGAGTGGCCAGTGTGACTACGTGAATGGCATTCTCCCACATGTAGCCATACCTTTCCTGCATAACATCACAGACGCCATTTTTCATCAAGACAATGCACGACCACATGTTGCTGCACGAAAACGGACGTTCTTGGTCTAAGAGAGTGTGAGCCTTTTGCCCTGACCCACCAGATCACCATACTTGTCGCCAGTCGAAAATGTGTGGGATGTTGTGGAACAAGGGGTGCAGTGCTGTGACGCAATGCCTAACACCACAGACAAACTACGAAATCAGGTGAATGCAGCATGCATGGCTACAACACAAGATGTCATTCGCGCTTTATACGTGTCGATGCCATCAAGCACTAAACAAGTTATCAGGTTCCACGGCGGAACTGGATCCTACTAGGCAACAGGACACACGCTGAACCGAGGTACTGAGATGCTAATCATTTCTGCAGTCCATACTAATGTACATGTCCTGTAAATGTGAACGTCCTACCTCTAACCCTTCACTGCAGTTTGTTTTTATGGACATGAGAGAGCATAAAAAAACTTTCTGGAATGTTCTTCTCTATACTGTTATCCGATTTTAGGAAATTCAACAACAAAGTACAGTCAATGTACACTTTATTTTAAGAACTTATTGCTGAGAACAAGTAGAGCTAGGATTACTACTTCTGGTGATACTTAAAAACGTTTCTTGTTTTCATTAACACACAAAAAAATATTATACGCTGAACGCTTTGAATGGGATCTGGATTTCACCTTTTTACATGAGCAAAGTTCACAACTGCCTCTTCATATGACAAATGTTGGCCAGTTAGATCCTGTATTCTGAAAACGTACGTGGTCTAACTCCGAAAATGCTGTCTTTCTTCTCTTTGGAGTTGAAAGAGGAGATTTTTGATCCTTTTTGGGCCTTCTCCAAATTTTTGGGCGTTTCCTTTCAAAGTGCGAGTAGGCCAAGTGTAGTTCTGCGTTCCGAGTCAATCAATGGAAGTCACCCATTTATGTCACAGTATGAAATGTAGGAATAAACAAGGGTCATTTCCACCAATACCTTTTTGACTTACTCTCTTTTTCATAAAGAGACCTAAATATGTCACCATACATGTGTTCATTATAATATTGTTCAACTGCCAGTGCCCCACTTCAGTCTTTGTTCCACCTTTCGGGTTCTGAATACACTGGATACTTCATTTTCATGATCACTTGTAAGAAAATAAAGTCACTCCCTTGGACCCGACAGGACTGCTAATTATGTTGTAATTGAATATTAAAAGGGCGCTGTATTGATCTTTTATGCAAATTAACATAAGTATATATAAAGGCAAATTATTATTCACCTCATTTCACACACACTGAAGAGCCAAACAAACTGGTACACTTGCCTAATACCGTGTAGGGCCCCCATGAGCACGCAGAAGCGCTGCAACACGACGTGGCATGGCCGCGAACAACGTCTGAAGTAGTGTTGGGGGGAAATGACACCATGAATCTGTAGTGGGTTGGCAGGAGAGCCAACACCGGGTTATGAGAGGAAGCCGAATGGCACGCGTTTTAGCTCACACAGGCTGGCGTGAGGTCTGGAACAGATCAAGGAAATTAGAATTTAGAAAAACGAACGTAGCTGGTGGAATACTTAACTTTAATCCATTAATAACGAGCGTCGCTTTTGACTGTACATTATTCACAATATCAATAGTAACTGAGCATGGCACCTTGCTAGGTCGTAGCAAATGACGTAGCTGAAGGCTATGCTAACTATCGTCTCCGCAAATGAGAGCGTATTTTGTCAGTGAAACATCGCTAGCAAAGTCGGTTGTACAACCGGAGCGAGTGCTAGGAAGTCTCTCCGGACCTGCCGTGTGGCGGCGCTCGGTCTGCAATCACTGATAGTGGCGACACGTGGGTCCGACGTATACTAACGGACCGCGGCTGATTTAAAGGCTACCACCTAGCAAGTGTGGTGTCTGGCGGTGACACCACATTCCTCCCCCATAAATCGGCGTACGGTTGTGCCATAAGGCCTCCGCCCGCCGTGGGGAGGACCCCATGTTGACGTATGCGACAAGGTGGGGAGCCTAACAACAGGCGAGGCTGTGCCACCCGCACCCTGCCATTTGGACCGCGGGGAGCTAGGAAACACCTGAAAACCTGGTTCAGGGTGCACGCCAACATGCGGTGTATGCGCCCGCAGAGAGACAGGAGGGGCCGAGGGGTCGACCTCCATCGGCCGGGGCACCCGACGGGCGAAGACGACATATGGTCCGGAGCGGGCAAGAGTTCCATGTCGGAGGACAACTGGTCACGGGAAGCGATCGGCGGCGCGTGACCCAGGGAGGCGCCCGGCGGTTGCAGCGACGCGTCCACTGCGGGCGTCTCGCCGGCGGGAGAACAGGCGGCGGCGGCGGCGGCGGCGGCGGCGGCGGCGGCGGCGCGTCGCCATGGGGCAAAATGGAAGGCAGCGTCGGTAACACCTGGGGCTGAGGCGAGCCAGTAGATGGGTCCCCAGGGCGCTGACGGGACGGCACCGTCGCTGAAAGCAGACGAGGAGCGGCAGATCCCGTGCGGCGACAGAGGCGCAGCTGATTGAGATGCCGACGCACCTCACCAGAAGCCCCCAAAACCAGATACATAGCGCGGCCGAGGCAGCGAAGAATGCGCCCCTAGAGCCAACGCCGTGAAGCTCGATAGTGGCGGTAGTAGACAACGTCGCCTGGGGCGAAAGCAGGTGTCTGCCGCTGCACAGGAACCTGATGCGGAGGATGTAGCAAAGACATCGAGGTTCGATGAGAGCGACCGTGGAGCAACTCAGCCGGCGGGCGACCATTTCGGGGCTGAGAGCGATACGAGGACAAAAAGAGCAATAACGCGTCCTCTCGAGAATGCGACTCTTTCAACTTCAACATCTGTGATTTGAAAGTCCTGACCAATCGTTCAGCGGCACCGTTTGACTGTGGCGAAAACGGCGCGGACGTCAGATGTTGAATACCAGTGGCCTTGCAGAATGACTGAAATTTTGAGGACATGAATTGTGGGCCATTGTCGGAAACAATAGTCTGTGGAAGACCTTCAATGCAAAAGATAGCATACGACGCTTGGATGGTGGCAGATGACGTCGTGGAAGACATCCGGACAACAAAACGAAAATTACTGAATGAATTTACCACAACCAACCATCGAACACTCCAGAATGGACCAGCAAAATCGATGTGTAAGCGTTGCCAAGGGGAAGTGGCTTTTGGCCATGCAAAGAACTTCCGCGGCGGTGCTGATTTTGTTCGGCACACACCATGCAAGAAGAGCACATATTCGTAATCGCAGCATCGATTCCGAACCAAGTATAGTGCTGACGAGCAAGTTGTTTCGTTCTCACTATACCCCAATGTCCTTGGTGGAGAAGCTGTAAGACAGAGGACTTAACGAACGTGGGACCACGACCCTGGACTGATCATTATCAGAACGCAACATCAAAACACCACGTCGTACAAAAAGTCTCTCCTGGTGAGCATAAAATCGGCGAACCAACGGATCCCCGAGCCGTGACTTTGACAAGGGCCATTGCGTCGCAACAAAACGCAGAACGATAGCAAGGACAGGGTCGGCAGCTGTGGCTGTAGCTACACGACGAAAATCAATCGGAAACGATTCGACCACGTCATCGGTTTCCGAATCAATGAACGTGCAAGCAAGTTCAGAGGAATCGAATGCTCTATCCTCAGCAACAGGCAAACGGGACAACGCATCGGCGTTTGTGTGCTTAGCAGTGGACCGATACAAGATATCGTAGTGGTGCTGCGAGAGGAAAAGAGACCAGCGAATGAATTTCTGCGCTGTACGTGGAGGTACAGACTTGGTCGGATGAAAAAGCGATGTCAAAGGTTTGTGGTCTGTGATGATGGTAAAGTGACGACCATACAAGAAATCATGAAACTTAACTTTTTAACACCAAATACGAGAGCCAATGCTTCTTTCTCGATCTGTGAAGAATTTCTTTGCGCAGACGTTAGCAATTTGGACGCAAAGGCAATAGGGCGATCGTGCGAACCATCTTCGGGCGCAAGCACAGCACGGATCCCGAAATCCGATGCATCCACCATCAACAAAAGGGGCTTCCGGGGATCGAATGGCGTAAGGCAAGTATTGGAAAGCAACGCCGATTTCAACTGGCGAAAGGTGCGTTCGCATTCCGTCGTCCAGACGAACGGAACACCTTTAAGGAGTAAGCGATGAAGCGGAGCTGAAATGGAAGAGGCATGGGGAACATAGCGATGATAATAGGTAATTTTGCCCAGCACACTCTGTAGCTGCTTCAAATTCTGCGGCGAAGGCAAGGCTTGTATGGCACGGAGATGCTCTGGACTGGGATGTATGCCTTGGGCATTGAGTACATGTCCCAGGTAGGGTAAGTCACGAGCAAAAAACACACATTTGTCCTTCCGCAAGCGAAGACCATTTTGTCGCAAGACCTGAAATAATGTTCTGAGATTGGCTAAATGTTCTTCTTCCGTCTTTCTGGAGATCACAATATCGTCCAGATAGTTTGCTGCAGTAGTGACCGACGCACAAACAGTTTGTAGATATTGCTGAAACATTGCAGGGGCGGATGCACACCCATATGGCAGTCATTTGAATCGATACAAACCAAGATGCGTGTTAACCACCAAAACGCGCTGGAATTCTTCGTCCACTGGTATTTGCAAGTACGCATCTGCTAGGTCCAACTTCAAAAAATATTTACCCGGGCACAGTTTGTCAAAAAGATCTTCCGGGCGGGGTAAAGGAAAAGTTGCAGTCAATAGTTGTGGATTCACTGTTGCCTTGAAGTCCACACAAAGCCTCAATTTTCCCGAAGGTTTTGGCAAAATTACTAATGGTGATGCCCAGAGAGAAGCCTGCACACGTTCAATTACACCTTGTGATTCCAAATCGTGTAATGTTTTTGCAACCTCATCACACAATGCGTGGTTAACATAGCGCACTCTGAAAAATTTCGGTTGCACATTTACTTTCAGTTCCAGATGTGCTTTATAGTTCTTAGCGCAACTGAGGCCCGGTGCAAAAATGTCCGCAAATTCGTCACATAGACGAGAAACACTGTCTGAAGGCACAGTGTGGTTCACTCATAGGACCTGATTTACTATAGGCAAGTTAAACAGCTGAAATAAATCGAAACCAAACAAGTTCACTGCAGATGAAGAACGAAGATCGTAAAATGACACAAGTTTTGTTGTAAGAAGGCTGCACTGTCCTAACACAGGGAGCTCGTGACCAGAAAAGGTAGTTAACAGTTGCGGCACACTATGGAGGTGTGAATGATCAGTGAAACTGCAGCCCCAGTATCGAGCTGGAATGGTACCACTTTGCTGTTAATGTCCAAGTCCACAAAAAGTTTATTGTCCTGCTGATGACAAGAGTGACTGTCTCGTGTTTTGGGAACTGACACTGGTACAAAATCACTTGCGACTTGACGGGAGCTCCAGCGATGTCGACGCTCACTATTTGTGGGACGAACACAGTCACTGTTAGAGAGAGTGCACTGGGCAGAGTGGCATGAACTACATGAATTTCCATGGGCGAATTATCGCGAGCCCGAGTATCCTTGGTTCGATTCCGATTCCGGCGCGAAGCAAAGGGCCTGGAATAGTTTTGAGCTTCTGATCTGAGCTTTTTCTGGAAAACACTTTGAACATGTCCTTTTTCATTACAATAAAAGCAAATAGCTTGGCGTGACGGGCAATTCTCACGCGAATGTCTAGTAGCACACTGTGGGCATGATTTTAGCACTGCATTTGCTTGCCGGCGCAGTACATGTGGCTGAGAGCCTGGCGGCAGCGGCGCGGCCGAGCGCGAGGACTGTTTACTGTTCCGTGCAGCTCGCCCGGCGGGCTGGTTAACCTGACACACGGGTGGCGAAGTTTCAAATGAGCAAAGTCAAGTGTGTCCTGACGATCGAATATGTCTATCATTGAAGGGAGGGATCGACTAATTTCAAATTCTGTTGCCTTATACGAACATCAGCTGGGCGGAGTGGCAGAGCAGTTAAAGGCACTACAGTCTGGAACATCCCGACCGCTACGGTTGCAGGTTCGAATCCTGCCGCGGGCATGGATGTGTTTGATGTCCTTAGGTTAGTTAGGTTTAAGAAGTTCTAAGTTCTAGGGGACTTATGACCACAGCAGTTGAGTCCCATAGTGCTCAGAGCCATTATACGAACATCAGAAACACTCTGTGCAATTGCATCTTGCACCGTAGTATCTGAATAAGGGAGTCCACATTGACACTCAAAAGCACAATCTCTAGTAAGGCCTTGCAAGGTTGCAACCCACTCTCAATTAGTCTGATCTGCCGTACGTTTTGTACGAAAGAAGGTATACCGTTTGGCAACTACATTCACTGATTGTTTGATATGTGCATCTAATGCATACAAAATTTCGTCATAGGACAGAGTTGCTATGTCACGTTGGGGAAATATATTGACTATCTACGGAGGACAACAACAAAGGCTGCCGCTCGTTACCTTGAATTCTGTAGGCGGCGAGATGGAATCCAAATTGGCGTGACTACTCCGTCCAGCTTTCCAGTGGAGCATCAAAAGGATGAAAAGTTGGTGCAACTGCGTGTTGTGGCTGCGTTAGCGGTGGAGTGGCGGCTGACGCATCGTTTTGCGTTGCACGTTGACCCTGGATGAGCTGTCCAAGGGCATCAAGTAAGGCCTGCGTCTGCTGATTCTGTAAGCGATAAAATTTGGACAGTACATCTGGAGATGGTGCCGAAGCCATTACACAAGTAAATCAGGGCAGTATAGTTACGAACGCAGTGTTGCCTCATCGCCAAAGTTGTGGGTTGGCAGGAGAGCCAACACCGGGTTATGAGAGGAAGGCGAAAGGCATGCGGTTTAGCTCACGCAGGCTGGTGTGAGGTCTGGAACAGGTCAAGGAAATTAGAATTTAGAAAAACGGATGTAGCTGGTGGAATACTCAACTTTAATCCATTAATGATGAGCGTCGATCTTGACTGTACATTATTCAAAATATCAATAGTAACTGAACATGGCGCCTTGCTAGGTCGTAGCAAATGACATAGCTGAAGGCTATGCTAACTATCGTCTCGGTGAATGAGAGCGTATTTTGTCAGTGAACCGTCGCTAGCAAAGTCGGTTGTACAACTGGGGCGAGTGTTAGCGAGTCTCTCTAGACCTGCTGTGTGGCGGCGCTTGGTCTGCAGTCACTGATAGTGGCGACACGCGAGTCCAACGTATACTAACAGACTGCGGCTGATTTAAAGGCTACCACCTAGCAAGTGTGGTGTCTGGCGGTGACACCACAGAATCCTGCATAGCTTCCCATAAATCCGTGAGAGTACGACGGGGTGGAGGTATCTATTCAACAACACGTTGCAAGACGTCCCAGATATGCTCAGTAATATTCATGCCTGGGGAGTTTGGTGCCCAGCGGCCGTGTTTAAGCACAAAAGAGTGTTCCTGGGGCTACTCTGTAGCAATTATGGACGTGTGGGGTATCGCATTGTCCTGCTGGAGTTGCCAAAGTCCATCCGAATGCACAATGGACATAAATGAATGCAGCTGATAAAACAGGGTACGTACGTACTTGTCACCTGTCAGAATCGTATCTAGACGTATCAGGGGTCCCATATCAATCCAGCTGCACACACGCCACACCATTACAGAGCCTCCAACACCTTGGACAGTCCCCTGGTGTCAAGCAGGGTTCATGGACGCACGAGATTGTCTCCACACCTGTACACGTCCATCCACTCGATACCATTAGAAGCGAGACTCGTCCGACCAGGTAACTCCGAAAGCCCATATCGCTGACGTTTCGTTGAATAGTTATCACGCTGGCTCTTGTTGATGGCCCAGGATTGAAATCTGCAACAATGTGTGGAATAGTAGCACTTCTGTCACGTTGAAAGACTCTGTTCAGTCGCCGTTGGTCCCGTTCTTGCAGGATCTTTTACCGGCCGCAGCGATGTTGGAGATATGATGTTTTACCGGATTCCTGATATTCGCGGTACACTCGTGAAATTGTCGTTCGGCAAATTCCCCACTACATCGCTACCTCGGAGATGAAGTGTCCCATAGCTCGTACGCCGACTATAACACCATGTTCAAACTCACTTAAATCTTGATAACCTGTCACTGTTGCAGCAGTAACCGATCTAACACCTGCGCCAGCCACTTGTTGTCATTTAGGCCTTGCCGACCGCAACGCCGTATTCTGTTTGTTTACGTATCTCTGTATTTGAATACGAAAGCTTATACCAGTTCCTATGGCGCTTCAGTGTATAAACCTTACTTTTATTTACATAAACTTGCAGCACTGTTTTACACATCAAGCACGCATTTGCATTACAGCTGGCAGGTTCCCGGCTGGTGTGTAAGTTTCAGAATGGTGCGCAGGCTGTGTTGAACTCAGCATAGGTAACAGAGACTGCATGGAATGGGACCTTTCTGCCCCTAAATGCCTAACGGACTACTGAATTACATAATTCCACATAGTATCTGTCGGGATTCTTTAAGTTCCGGTAGTAAATAAAGGGTTCAAACCTATGAGGCCGCTGTATGGACTTGTATATTCTACTGGTTGTATTCCTTCCACCATTTTGCAATAGATGGCAGTAGCGTCAAACGGTGGTGCAGGTGGTAGATCATAAGTGTCATACAACAAGCTTAGTCGTTTGTAAAATTAACGCCATCAAAATATCACTCGATTTCTAGTTGCATTATGAAGTCCTTCTCGACTGAATGTGACAATTATCGAGCCCAATTCTCCTAGTTTTCGGGAAGTTTTTATTTTCTGCTTTAACGCGAAGAAGTCTGCGGCTGAGGTGCATGAAATGCTGGGTAAGAAAATGGTTCAAATGGCTCTAAGCACTATGGGACTTAGCATCTGAGGTCATCAGTCCCCTAGACTTAGAACTACTTAAAATTAACTAACCTAAGGACATCACACACATCCATGCCCAAGGCAGGATTAGAACCTGCGACCGTAGCAGCAGTGTGGTTCCGGACTGAAGCGCCTAGAACCGCTCGGCCACAGTGGCCGGCCTATGTGAGTCCTACGGCGAGGCACATATTAATGAAAGAACTTGCAGAGAATGGTTTCAACGCTTCCAGAAGGGTGATTTCGACGTCGAATATGGGCGTGGCGGTGGAAGTAAGAAAGTTTTCAAAGGTACTAAAACCGACGGAAACAATCATTGGAGATCTTTACTGACAGCAGTTGATACGTTTGAACCGAGCACTGAAAGACAGATGGCTGCAGTATAACGATAGACATGAAAAGGTGGTTTTGTAGCATGACAGTGCTCCATCCTATGTCGCAAAACCCGTCAAAACATACTGGTAAATAATGACATGAGAAATCCTACCTCGCCACCGTATTCGGCAGACACTGTGCTTTCTCACTAACACCTTTCGATCAACGACACTCCACCTGGCTGAGCAGCACTGCCGGTCATATGAACAAGTACAGAATTGCGTCGATCCATGGATCTCCTCAAAAGACGCAAAGTTCTTTCGCCGCGGGGTTCGTTCGCTGCCCGAAACTCGGACGAAAGTAGTCACCAACGAATGTCAGTAATCTGAATCGTAAATCCTTTATACATTTTTCACTTAGTATCCGTTATTGCTGCTGGCATTTATTGTCATTGCCCCTATTTGCTGTCCCCATAAGTGTAGCTGCAGTTGTGTTTTACTGCTGGCTTTTATTCTCTAACGCCGGCCGAAGTGGCCGAGCGGTTCTAGGCGCTACAGTCTGGAACCGCGCGACCGCTACGGTCGCAGGTTCGAATCCTGCCTCAGGCATGAATGTGTGTGATGTCCTTAGGTTAGTTAGGTTTAAGTACTTCTAAGTTCTGGGGGACTGATGACCTCAGAAGTTAAGTCCCGTAGTGCTCAGAGCCATTTGACCATTTTTACACTACGGTTTTCGTTCTCTTTGCTTCCAAACTTCAATGCAATTGTGAGGGTGAGTGGGGAATCACTGAGTGCATGTATGGAACTGTCGACACCCTCAGGCAAAAATGGGATACTTGTTGTGGGCTACTGTGGCGCGGGAAGCGGTGGGAGTGAAAGAAGTAGGGTGCTGTGCAGGCGAAAATACTTCATAATATTTAAATCAATTAATTAATCAGTATCAACAACCTAGAGTACAGAGACAAGAAGGGGCAGATAGGTAAAGGAGCCATAAGTCATCAAAATTTTCCTAAAGACCAAGTACGGTATAAGACACCATCATATTATTTGTTCTTCTGGAATCAATCAACGTCAGAATAAAAGGGCACAAATTAATATACAATTATAATAATACAGTAACACCTAATATAACAGGGCACACCATTAAATAACCAGGCCTCTCTGCATTTAAGAACGAAAACATGGTCCAAGTGAGCTTTATTTATTTATTATTTATTTATTATCTGTGCTAGTAAATAAAAGGCTGGTGGGACCTTCATTTCTTTCTTAAAACCTATTGACGCTGGAACAAAATTCTACAAAGCTCGAACTCAACACGAATTAACATAGCGAAATTATAGTACACCTTAAAAGGACAATATGAAACCATACAATAGTGAAGATACCGACAGAAGTCTCAGTTGTAAAACATAACCAGGCAAAGATGACAACTCAGAAACGCTAAACAAGAAATATTAGAGAATATGGTTCAAATGGTTCAAATGGCTCTGAGCACTACGGGACTTAACTTCTGAGACCATCAGTCCCCTAGAACTTAGAACTACTTAAACCTAACTAACCTAAGGACATCACACACATCCATGCCCGAGGCAGGATTCGAACCTGCGACCGTAGCGGTCGCGCGGTTCCAAACTGTAGCGCCTAGAACCGCACGACCACCGTGGCCGGCAAAACCGTAGTGTAATCAGGATCAGTGAAATGCCATTATCGGTGAGACAAGTGGTCAGTCTTCGTTTCTGCAACAAAGCGGAATTCAGTAATAGCGGCAGGTTAAGGTGCTACACGATTAACAGTACTGTTCGAAAAAGTTGCAGTATGATTCTGAAGACTTGGTTTCAAGCAGTAGCATCTGCAACAAAAATAAGTCTCTGAGAAGTGTGTTACTGCCAACTCGAAGTAAAGACGAGAACTTCCAGTGTTTTACGTGTGCACAGAATAAGAGAAGTCATTAGCGATACAAAGACACTGTGATGACGGTGTAAAAGCATATACTGGTCACTGGCGTGGTAGCAGACGTCACCTGGGGCCGGTTGATACTAAGTGAGAAGTTTCAAATCGTCTTCGCCGTCTACGACATCAAAGGACGATCATGTATCGACAGCGCCACCAATGAATTTACCACTTCAACAGCCCAATGCCCATCCAACCACTAAATGACGATTTGGCGATATTTGATCAACTTCACCAAGTCGGCACCATTTCCTGATTCCCAAAGTACCAACTTCCGCCTTTCACTCAACCTTTTGTTTTTTTAATTTGATGTTATGTTTATTTTGCGATAATTGTTCATACTGCAGGGGGTTTCAGGAAGACGAGTAAATATTATGCGAGGTGTTAATCTAGATGAAACCAAATACACTCCTGGAAATTGAAATAAGAACACCGTGAATTCATTGTCCCAGGAAGGGGAAACTTTATTGACACATTCCTGGGGTCAGATACATCACATGATCACACTGACAGAACCACAGGCACATAGACACAGGCAACAGAGCGTGCACAATGTCGGCACTAGTACAGTGTATATCCACCTTTCGCAGCAATGCAGGCTGCTATTCCCCCATGGAGACGATCGTAGAGATGCTGGATGTAGTCCTGTGGAACGGCTTGCCATGCCATTTCCACTTGGCGCCTCAGTTGGACCAGCGTTCGTGCTGGACGTGCAGACCGCGTGAGACGACGCTTCATCCAGTCCCAAACATGCTCAATGGGGGACAGATCCGGAGATCTTGCTGGCCAGGGTAGTTGACTTACACCTTCTAGAGCACGTTGGGTGGCACGGGATACATGCGGACGTGCATCGTCCTGTTGGAACAGCAAGTTCCCTTGCCGGTCTAGGAATGGTAGAACGATGGGTTCGATGACGGTTTGGATGTACCGTGTACTATTCAGTGTCCCTTCGACGATCACCAGTGGTGTACGGCCAGTGTAGGAGATCGCTCCCCACACCATGATGCCGGGTGTTGGCCCTGTGTGCCTCGGTCGTATGCAGTCCTGATTGTGGCGCTCACCTGCACGGCGCCAAACACGCATACGACCTTCATTGGCACCAAGGCAGAAGCGACTCTCATCGCTGAAGACGACTCGTCTCCATTCGTCCCTCCATTCACGCCTGTCGCGACACCACTGGAGGCGGGCTGCATGATGTTGGGGCGTGAGCGGAAGACGGCCTAACGGTGTGCGGGACCGTAGCCCAGCTTCATGGAGACGGTTGCGAATGGTCCTCGCCGATACCCCAGGAGCAACAGTGTCCCTAATTTGCTGGGAAGTGGCGGTGCGGTCCCCTACGGCACTGCGTAGGATCCTACGGTCTTGGCGTGCATCCGTGCGTCGCTGCAGTCCGGTCCCAGGTCGACGGGCACGTGCTCCTTCCGCCGACCACTGGCGACAACATCGATGTACTGTGGAGACCTCACGCTCCACTTGTTGAGCAATTCGGCGGTACGTCCACCCGGCCTCCCGCATGCCCACTATACGCCCTCGCTCAAAGTCCGTCAACTGCACATACGGTTCACGTCCACGCTGTCGCGGCATGCTACCAGTGTTAAAGACTGCGATGGAGCTCCGTATACCACGGCAAACTGGCTGACACTGACGGCGGCTGTGCACAAATGCTGCGCAGCTAGCGCCATTCGACGGCCAACACCGCGGTTCCTGGTGTGTCCGCTGTGCCGTGCGTGTAATCATTGCTTGTACAGCCCTCTCGCAGTGTCCGGAGCAAGTATGGTGGGTCTGACACAGCGGTGTCAATGTGTTCTTTTTCCATTTCCAGGAGTGTATAACATTTCATTCAATACATGTCAAATTTGTATTGGGTATAGAGATACAGCTGGCTAGAGAGAAGAGATTTCATTTCGCACATTCTTTCTCCAATTGCTGTATCTTTATCTATTGCCATGTTTTTTTTGTTTTTTTTAAATTTTATTTCAAGTTGTGGCGTTGAATTTCAGTTGACTTTATGGATTTGAGATCGAATGCAAAGGAATCAAAGTTAAGGAAGTACCGATTCGAGGTGCAGCTTTTGGGAGAAGACGATCTCCGCAGAAGATAGAGTAGCAACTGTTTTCTGGAATCTCGGTGGTGAAACATTCGAGGAGCTGTGATCTGCCGTCAAACGTAAGGAATGAGTAATATGAGGCTTCTTCTCAACAAATTCAGACGAAGAACGTCCTGAACGACGATCAACATCTGACAACGCAGTCTGGAGCACTGAGGTGGCCCTCTAACGAGACCACGCGCTTCCGTTCGTCGACTCATCCGTGAATTGGTCATTCCATGATCGGCTGTCTGGTGCATCTGTTTTTTTCCTTGAAGAAGTTGGCGAATCGTATCCAGGTAATGCATTACCGGCGGAGCAAGATCATGACGCCCTCTGGAAATGTGAGGCTACGGAAAATGGAAACCTATTGGTTAACATTGAGCCATATTTCACATATGTTGCTTTGTGAACCATCACAACTACCAGATGCAGTCCTCATGAAGGTCAGGAGTGGGACAGAATCACTCCGAAACTGAACGTGGATTTGTGATCCATTCTTCCCTACAGGTCAAACGAAAGCAAGTGCTAGTTACTTTAGCATGCTTGAAATTTTTCTGGAATGGCAATCAGAATTTGATGGAATTTTGTATTCCATTCTGTACCAGTAGAATGTGGCTCCTCCCCATTTTGCTCTCACTGTTCGATATTACCTCAGGATCATATTATCTGGACAGTGGATTGGTCGAGGGTCTATGTGCATATGAGTTTGAAGGTTACCCCGTTTCCCCTTATACGTCTTTTCCTGGGGTTACATCCAGTCCCATGCGTATAGGGTTGAAGTTAGGACCCTGCGTCAGCTGTGTGGTCGTGCTACTATCAAACATTAGTCTCTTTAACCAGAGTAGCAGCCTAGAACTTCCACGATTTGTAATACCTCGTGGTCTATAGGCCGTGCCTTTGAAAACAAACAAAAACATCGTGAACTCCAGGTTCGAATACCTCCACTGTTTAACTGTTGAATAAAAATTATCAACAATGGTGGCCGAAGACTTCCGTGATTAAAGTTCACCCTCGTTTTGGCAACGGCCTTGTCAAATAGGGTGGAGGAGCGGACAGAAGTTCAGGGCACTCTCCTGCCCTTGGGTAGAAAACGGCCCCAAAAAACAGGAAGTATCAACAATGATCAAAGGCGTGAGGATGCAGAAGGCGATAGAAACCACAGAATTAAAGACACATAATGTGTATCCAAAGGACATATAGCCTTCAGCTAAAAAGTGTCAAGTGATTTCTCTATTGGTAAAATTTTCAGGATTAGTCCACCTCTGGGAAGGGTTTTCCGAGGGGGAGATAACAATGAGAGAAACATGGAATGACCAAAAACGGTATAGATTCTACTGTCGAAGGATTTAATGTAAAAAGTTTGAACGTAGTAGAAAAGCTAGAAAATCAGAAAACGGAAATGAAAAACTCAATTTAGACACAATGGAGGTCGGTGAAGACGATAAGGATTGATGGCCAGAGGAATATAGGGTGATATCAACAGCAGCAGTAAAAAATATAATGGGAGTAGGTTTCCTTTTGAATAGGGAAGTGGGGCAGATAATGAGCTACTGTGAAAAATTTATTGGTAGGGCTGTTATCATCAGATTCGACATCCAACCAACGGCGTCAAGGATGGTTCAGGTATATGTGCCAACATCGCAAGAGAAGATCAAGAAAAAGAGAAGGTACACGAGAATATCGAACAGGTAATTCAGTATATAAAGCAGGCTGAAAATCTAATAATCGTGGAGGATTTCAATGCGGTTGTAACCGAAGGAATACAACAAAGGGTTAGAGTAAGATATGGGCTTTGAATACTAACGAGAAAAGCGAGATATTAACTGAGTTCTGAAATACATTTCAGATGGTAATACTCTGCTCAAGAATCACAAAGCAAAGAGCTGTACCTGGAAAAGACCTGGTGACACGAAAACATTTCATCTCGATTACATCGAAGTCAGACAGAAATTCCGAGGTCAGATGTCGGATTGCAAGGCGTAACTAGATGCAGATATAGACCCAGATCACAATTTAGTAATGATGAAGAGTAGATTGAAGTTCAAGACACTCGTCCAGAAGAATGATTGTGGAAGAAAGTGGGTTATCTAAGTACCGAAGAATGATGAGACGCGTTTGAAGTTCGCTAGACAGGTGGCTACTGCGACAAGGAATCCTACAGTATGCAGTTCACTTTAAGAGGGGTGGACACAACTAAAAAGAACAGTCAAAAATGTTGAACAGACAAATATAGGTTCACGGAAAGCAACTATGCAGTAACCTTATGTAACAGAAGAAATAGTTCAATTGATAGACGAGACAAAGAAATACAAAAGTAAGGCAGGAATACAAATCCCTTAGGAATGAACTAAATAGAAGTGCAGGGCACCCAAGGCGAAATGAATGCAGGAGAGACGTGAAGAAATTGAAAAAGAAGTAAGTGTCCGGAGGACTGACTCAGCGTATAGAGAAGTCAAAACATCCTTCGGTAAAATTAATGACATGGGTGGTACCACTAAGAGTTCAATTGGAAATTCACTGTTACATTCAGATGAAAGAGCAGATAGGAGGAAAGAGCTCACTGAAGACCGATGTGAAGGGGGGAGGGGGGGGGGGGAACTACTTGTCTGATGAAGTGACTAGAAGAAGAAAGGTAGTCGATATGGAAGACAGAGGGGATCCAGTGAGAGCTATTATATAAAAGAGCTCTGGAAGTCTTGAGACCGATAAGATACAAGGAATACATAATATTCCATCGTAATTTCTCCTATCATTGGAGGAAGTGGCAACCAAACGATTATTCAAATTGGTGTACAAAATCCAAAAGACTGGCGACGTATCATCAGACTTTCGGAAAAATATCATCCACACACTTCCGAAGACTGCAAGAGCTGATAAGTGCTGGAACTACCGTACAGTCAGCCTAAAAGTTCATGCATCCAAGTTTCCCAGAAGAATAATATACCGATGAAAAGAAAAGGAAACTGAGGATCTGTAAGATGACGATCAGTTTTTCTTTAGGAAAGATAAAGGCACCAATGAGGTAGTCCTCATGTTGCGCATGGCAATGCAAGCGAGACTGAAGAAAAGGCAAGGTACGTTCATAGAATGTGTCAACCTAGAAAAATCGTTCGACAATATAAAATGGTACGAAATTCTGAGAAAAATTGGAATAAGCTATAAGGAAAGATGGGTAATATACAACATGTACAAGAGCTAAGTGGGAAGAGTAAGAGTGGATGACCAAGAACGAAGTACACAGATTAAAAAGCGTGAAAGACAGGAGTGTAATGTTTGGCCCCTGCTGTTCCATCTATGTGTTGAAGAAGCAATGACGGAAATAAAAGATAGTTTCATGAATGGGGCTAAAATTCAAAGTGAAAGAATATCAGTGTTAAGATTCGCTGACGACATTGCTATCCTCAGTGAAAATGAAGAATTACAGGTCTGTTGAATGGAATGAACAACCTAACGAGTAGAGAATATGAACTGAAAGTAAATCGAAGAAAGATGAAAGTAATGGCTGGCTCAAATGGCTCTGAGCACTATGGGACTTAACTTCTGAAGTCATCTGTCCCTTAGAACTACTTAAACCTAACTAACCTAAGGACATCACACACACCCATGCCCGAGGCAGGATTCGAACCTGCGACGGTAGCGGTCGCGCGGTTTCAGACTGTAGCGCCTAGAACCGCTCGGCCACGCCGGCCGGCAAGAATGTAATGAGAAGTAGCACAAATGAAAAAGCGACATATTTAACATCGTAATTGGTGATTACTAAGGAGATGAAGTTAAGGAATTCTGCTACCTAGGCAGGAAAATAACCCTTAACGGACAAAGAAGGACATAAAAAGCAGACTACCCCTGGCGAAAAGGGCATTCCTCACCAAGAGAAGTCTACTAGCGTCAAACATAGACCTTAATTTGAGGAAGAAATTTCTGAGAATGTACGTTTTGAGCACAGCATTGTAGCGTTAAACATGGACTGTGGGAAAACCGGAACAGAAGAGAATCGAAGCATTTGAGATGTTGAAAATCAGGTGAATTAATAATGTAAGGAAGGACGAGATTCTCCACAGAATCGCCGAGCAAAGGAGAATGTTGAAGACATTGGCAAGGAGAAAGGACGGAATGACAGGACTTGCGTTAAGATCTTAGAGACTGGAATACATTTAATAAACAACTGAGGATTTAGGTTGTAGATGCTACTCTGAATCAAGAGGTTTGCGCAGGAGAGTAAGAAGACTTAAAAAATAAAGCACCATATATTTATGCCCCTACACTGTTTAGGTATATTTTTACTGTATTTGACATGTGTTTCATAAAAATGAATCGTTCATTTGGGACACTCTACATGATTTCTCGATTTCTTAATTGTTTTATGATTTTTTTCCGTAATTAATGACGTTCAGCGTATATTCTAATGTCGCCTTACCGAAATAATTCTCACATTTCTCCGAATGTCACAGAATATTTATTTGCCAACTTAGAGCGGAGTAATTTCACTGACAGCCGTTTTCGACGGAGAAATACAGCCTCACCAACATTTACCGCAAATACTCTCGACGTCTGAGGTCAGTCAAGGGTTTAGCTAAAGGTCGCTTGACAATGAGCCTGCCTTGCACAGTGAATGAATGGCGTGTCCCTGAAAGAAAACGAAAGACTGTGGTGTTGGCAAATAGCCCATTCTCCTGTATCGAGCACCGTTCAAATAAAATATGTCGCTCCAGGAGCAATGCTACGCTGTGGACGAGAATATAAAGCAGCATTTCTATTGCGTGACCAGCGTGCAAATACTGAGCGATCGGTGAACCTGCTCGCCTTTTTTTTTTTCTCGTGCACGCGGAAACTAACATTTCAAAGCACATTTCGACGGCGTGCGCCATGATATCGCGGCTGGAATTTTGTAAGGTTTCACAATTACAATTTTTTTGTTGCTGTCGCAAGTAACGAGTTATAACTGCGAATTATTCAGCATCTTGTGAACAAATTTCACCTATATCGTAGGTGCAGCGCGTGTGGTTGTATAATGAGTCACACAGATTACTCGGAAGATAAAGAAAAGTGCAATGGTCAGTCCATTAGCAGCAGGTTTGTAGAGTATCAGCGACGTGCTGTAAGGAATTGGAAGGAGCCGGTGTGGTGAGAGAGCCGTACCACAAAAGCTTCTCTTAAAGCACTGAAAGCTTTGGAAATTCCTGGCAGATTAAAACTGTGTGCCGGACCGAGACTCGAACTCGTGACCTTTGCCTTTCGTGGGCAAGTGCTCTACCATCTGAGCTACCCAACGAGGAGATGAGGTACTGAAGAAGTAAAGTTTTGAGGACGGGGCGTGAGTCCTGCTTATGTAGCTCAATTGGTAGAGCACTTGCCCGCAAAAGGCAAAGGTCCCGAGTTCGAGTCTCGGTCCGGCACACAGTTTTAATCTGCCAGGAAGTTTCATATCAGCGCACACTCCGCTGCAGAGTGAAAATGTCATTCATAGGAAGCTTTACTGTAGATTTAAATGTGCCAAAGCGTCATAGGCAAAAGTCAAGTCCAGAGGAGAAACGTTCAAGCGTGAAGCGTTCAACGAATTCCCAGGAAAAATTCCGTCTACCGATCTGACAAAACTCTACGAAGCTTGGCCCTTAAAGCATAAATCAATAAACTAGTCACAGCCCTGTTTCAGCACCTCTGACCATGATGCCACTGAAATGGAGAAGGCCAGAGAGGAGGCTGAAGTACTGAGTTCCCATCTCCAAAACTGTATCTCTGGATAAGATCGAAGTTGCGGTTCTTCCTTTCGATTGTCGCACGAATATCATAACGACAGACGTCGAAATAATAGACTGCAGGATAGAAAGGCAACTGAAAGTGATTAGCGCTGACTCGAACGTTCGTTTGTTCATGAGGATTAAAATGTTTGCGGCTTTTTACTCAAAACTGAATGTACTGAAATTTCAGTTGTGAACAGCGTGTCTCAGCACACACATTTACATAAAGACAAAACAAACTGCCGTTCACTGAGAAGAAAATTAAGTCAAACTGTTACTCAAAAATCACTGCCAAAACCAAACTGTGCACTGCCCAAAAAACTTTGAAACATTGAAACTACGTAGCAGCACTATGAAACACATATTGTCCACTGGCACATTGAAAAACTGAATTACAAAGCAAACGCTTAGAATTTGCCCAATGGAAACGTGAGACGATGAGAAATAAAAGAACAAGCATAATACGAAAAGAATTTCCCCTGGAACATTAAAGCATAATAAGCGGCAACAGCACAACATCATGAAGAAATTGCGACAGGGAGAAATATTCGGATGAATTTCTCATATTGAAAATATAAATATATATACAGGGTGGTCCATTGATAGTGACCGGGACAAATATCTCACGAAATAAGCATCAAACGAAAAAACTACCCAGAACGAAACTCGTCTAGCTTGAAGGGGGAAACCAGATGGCGCTATGCTTGGCCCGTTAGATAGCGGTGCCATAGGTCAAACGGATATCAACTGCCTTTTTCTAAATACGGACCCCCATTTTTTATTAAATATTCGTGTAGTACGTAAAGAAATATGAATGTTTTAGTTGGACCACTTTTTTCGCTTTCTGATAGATGGGTCTGTAATAGTCACAAACGTATTCACAAACGTATAAGTGCGTGGTATCACGTAACATTCCGCCAGTGCGGACGGTATTTGCTTCGTGATACATTACCCGTGTTAAAATGGAACGTTTACCAATTGCAGAAAAGGTCGATATCGTGTTGATAGATGGCTATTGTGATAAAAATGCCCAACGGGCGTGTGCTATGTATGCTGCTCGGTATCGTGGACGACATCATGCAAGTGTCCGGACCGTTCGCTCGATAGTTACTCATTTAAGGAAACAGGAAGTGTTCAGCCACATGTGAAACGTCGACCACGACCTGCAACAAATGCCCAAGTAGGTGTTTTAGCTGCTGTCGCGGCTAATCTGCACATCAGTAGCAGACAAATTGCGCGAGAATCGGGAATCTCAAAAACGCCGGTGTTGAGAATGCTACATCAACATCGATTGCACCAGTACCATATTTCTATGCACCAGGAATTGCATGGCGACGACTTTGAATGTCGTGTACAGTTCTCCCACTGGGCACAACAGAAATTACGGGACGATGACAGATTTTTTGCACGCGTTCTATTTAGCGACGAAGCGTCATTCACCAACAGCGGTAACGTAAACCGGCATAATACGCACTATTGGGCAACGGAAAATCCACGATGGCCCCGACAAGTGGAACATCAGCGACCTTCGCGGGTTAATGTATGGTGCGGCATTATGGGAGGAAGGATAATTGGCACCATTTTATCGATGGCAATGTAAATGGTGCAATGTATGGTGATTTCCTACGTAATGTTCTACCGATGACACTACAAGATGTTTCACTGCATGACAGAATGGTGATCTGCTTCCAACATGATGGATGTCCGGCACATGCTCGCGTGCGGTTGAAGCGGTATTGAATAGCATATTTCATGACAGGTGGATTGGTCGTCGAAGCACCATACCATGGCCCGCGCGTTCACCGGATCTGCCGTCCCTGGATTCCTTTCTGTGGGGAAAGTTGGATATTTGCTTTCGTGATCCACCGACAACGCCTGATAACATGCGTCAGCACATTGTCAACGCATGTGTGAACATTACGCAAGGCGAACTACTCGCTGTTGAGAGGAATGTCGTTACACGTATTGCCAAATGCATTGAGGTTGACGGACATCATTTTGAGCATTTATTGCATTAATGTTGTATTTACAGGTAATCACGCTGTAACAGCATACGTTCTCAGAAATGGTAAGTTCACAAAGATACATGTGACACATTGGTTCATCCGAAATAAAATGTTCAAACGTACCTACGGTCTGTATTTTAATTTAAAAAACCTACCCGGTACCAACTGTTTGTCTAAAATTATGAGACATATGTTTGTGATTATTACTGCGCTATCTATCACAAAGCGAAAAAAGTGGTCCAACTAAAACGTTCATATTTCTTTACGTACTACACGAATATGTGATAAAAACTTGCTTTCCTATTTAAAAATACGCAGTTGATATCCGTTTGACCTATGGCAGTGTGATCTAGCGGGGCCAAACATAGCGCCATCTGGTTTCCCCCTTCAAGCTAGACGAGTTTCGTTCTTTGTAGTTTTTTCGGTTGACGCTTATTTCGTGAGATATTTGGCCCGGTCGCGATCAATGGACCACCTTGTGTATTACCTGAAATGAAAATACTGATCCATTCATTATAATGATAATGCTATATTTGAAACTTTTATTTCACAACAACATAAAACGTAGAGAAAACCCAAAACTTTACTATCTTTGCAAAAGTTATTCACTCTAGAGCTTTTACGATTATACAAACTGAAATGGCCTAAACTGATGTGGGGAGATGGACTGTTCTGTTGCAAGAATAGCGAACATTATCAGCACGCGCCAGCAAATGTTATTACCTTAAAAACATATTCATAATGCAAATCCATTCTCTCTGTTCCATAAATACTGCCTCTGTAAGTCGTTCCATCAGATTAATAATTCATAACAATTTTCTTTGGCAAAATCCTCCTCCAGTATGCACTAACCTAAAAGCTCTGCGAGCTTACTCCATGGGCAACGCCCGGCTACCCTCCGCTCTACAATTGAGCCAAAGATAAACAAGTTCAGATATTCTACTGTCACTGCTGCAAGTCGACTATCCATAGCTGTCAGACGCGGCTGCCTCGCTCTCGTAACATGAAATTCGCACTCATTCTGAAACTAACCGAAAATAAAGGTCCGGTTCACCTATACACGTCTACCTTTCAGAACCGAAACTGTTCGCCATAAGAAAGGCGACTATAATATACCTCGTTCCATACCGACAGGTTTCTACGTAGGGAATGCGAAACGTGCTCCTCTTCTAACAGCAGCGTGCCGAAGATCGTTGGACAAGTGAATCAAGTGAATCGTTCCCTATTATTGGAAATATGTTAAGGATATTACAATTTTCAAGTAGGGCCGTCGAAGGACCCACATAAACGATTGTGTGAAACCCACCCAGCTCCCACTGTTCGCCCACGATATACACTATGTGATCAAAAGTATCAGGACACCCGGCTGAAAATGACTTACAAGTTCGTGGCGCCCTCCATAGGTAATGCTGGAATTCAGTATTTTGTTGGCCCACCCTTAGCCTTGATGACAGCTTCCACTCTCGCAGGCATACGTTCAAACAGGTGCTGGAAGGTTTCTTGGGGAATGGCAGCCCATGCTTCACGGAGTGCTGCACTGAGGAGAGGTATCGATGTCGGTCGGTGTATCAGGGTACGAAGTCGGCGCTCCAAAACCTCCCAAGTATTCAGGTCAGAACTCTGTGTAGGCCAGTCCATTACAGGGATGTTATTATTGTGTAATCACTCCGCCACAGGCCGTGCATTATGAACAGGCGCTTGATCGTGGTGAAAGGTGCAGTCGCCATCCCCGAATTGCCCTTCGACAGTGGGAAGGAAGAAAGTGCTTAAAACATCAATGTAGGCCTGTGCTCTGATAGCGCCGCGCAAAGCAACAAGGGGTGCAAGCCCCCTTCTCGAAAAAGACGACCACACCATGACACCACTGCCTCCGAATTTTGCTGTTGGTACTATACACGCTGGCAGATGTTTGCGGGGAATTCCCCATACCCACACTCGGTCTTCGGATCGCGACAGCGAGTACCGTGATTTGTCACTCCACACAACAATTTCCACTGTTCAGTCGTCCAACGTTTACGCTCCTTACACCAAGCGAGGCGTCGTTTGGCATTTACCGGCGTGATGTGTGGATTACGAGCAGCCGCTCGACCATTTAATCCAAGTTTTCTCACCTCCCGCCCAACTATCATAGGACTTGGAGTGGATTCTGATGTAGTTTGGAATTCCTGTGTAATGGCCTGGATAGATGTCTGCCTACTACACATTATGACCATGTCGGCGGTGTCTATCAGTCAACAGACAAGGTTGGCCTGACCACTTTTGTGCTGTTCGTGTCCCTAGAGGGCTTTACATAGTGGTTAAGTTCTTAAGATCGGTGCGCGCCTAAATAACATACTAAAGGGGTTTACATAGTGGTTAGGTTCTTAAGATAGGTGCGCGCCTAAATAACATCCTAAAGGGGTTTACGTAGTGGTTAAGTTCCTAAGATCGGTGCGCGCCGAAATAACATCCTGGCGGCCAACCCAACAGAGAGCACTGATCATTGATCTGTCCTTTATCAGCTGTCATATAGACATTTTTTCTTTCATAGGCAATTTATAGGTTGCTACAAGCAATGTATTACATATATTAATTGTTGACCGCAAATTCACCATAAAAAGGATCGGTCCTATTCTATTCATATATTTCCTTTTAATAATTTTATATCGGTAACTGTATTCGTCTTTTAATGCATCACAATTGGTTTCTATGATAGTTATAAATTTTAAAAGTTTGCTGCATGTATTTTACATAATGTGTTTTTATCAGATTACGTTTTTGCGTAAATGATGATTACATCTAAGCCCACAGTAGCGACATCTAGGGAGGATGTAGGCAAACAGGTTTCTGGTAGCTACTGTACTTCAGTAGCCAGTTGCAATAATGACTGTGTGGACGATGTGGCCTTAGATCTTAATTTAGATCTATGTGACGATGCTGTGCTGATTATATTTATATGTTTTGACGATGCCATTATGGCCTTATCACTTTAGGACATGGTGTAAAAAAATTACGTTTTACCGTATTTTATCTGTACATTTCCCTGGTTGTATAATAGTATATTGTGACACGTATTGCTGTATTATGTTGAAAGACACACTGCTCACTAGTTGTATATATTTGTATATTATAGATCTGAGGATGGTCATTACGAACTGAAACCGGTCGTCGTGTAAAGAATTGATATTGTGATCAAAGACTGGAATAAAAAAAACATTTGCATGACATTTTATCATTTAAAACCGTGGACTATGCGACCATCAGAGTGCAGATTGCCACTGGAATGTAACAAGACTATGATGGAAAATATAAATTCACAAACACGATACAATCTCCTTCCTTGCTGAGGGTGACACGTACTCGGTAATTGTACTTTTACACCACCAAGTGGAAAGTAGTCATCGTAAATATTTAAGCAGCAAGAGCGAAGACTGTGCCCTAACCTCCAGGGTTAAATTGCAGAATTCTGCAGTGTGACATGCAGTGATTTCTTCTTACATTGATGGAGGCTTGGATATAGGAGGGGGGGGGGGGAGGGGAGGGGAGAAGGACGGGCAAAGCAGGTTACTTGCCCCGGGCAGCAATTTCAGGGGCGCCAAATTCACATTCTTGTTTCACAAAGCGCCTGGAATCCAAAGCACGTTGATCTATCGATTATTCATATGATTTTGAAACGTTTCCCAGTTGATTTTTGAAGATATTCTAAGTTGATGTCTGAACAAATCAACAGCTGGTTTTTGACTGAGTGCATAGTGTGCGTGATGTCTCTGCCAGGGTAATGTTCGTCACATCTAGAAATAAAAACTTCCCTACAGACCTAAGGGGAAGGGGCTCACCGAGCTGAGCCGAATAAAGTCGGACGTGTGAATGCCAATCGCTTTTTGTTTATGTGGTTGTTTCGGTGTGCGAATGATCAGCGTTATTATAATTATTAGCGAATTCCATAGATTCAAACTACCAGAGTGGAAGTAAACGACTGACGGATTAACACGTAACAAAGATTACATATCAGTCTTCTCGGTGTAGCCATGACAATGTAGTTTTCACAGAAAGTTTTTGGTAGATCACTACACTAGTAAGGGCCAGTTGTACGGTTCCCGGTTAGCAGCCTCTTAAATTCTATTCTCAGGATAGCGCGGAAAATTTGTACAAACATGTAATAACGACTAACCGGAGAATAAACGTGGAATAACTGAACTGGTTATTCTGCCAGCGTTAGTGACGCTAACCGGGGAATAAGTTTCGACAATGGCAGGTGTAGTCACAGATTGTCTGTTATAACGAGGAAGGAGAAGAAACAGCGACATCATACGAATTATATGGAAGAATATGACGATTCCAAATTAACATAAAATTTTTACGACTCCTTTTCGATCTCATGCTTTTGAAACTGGAGCAAATGAATGAAATATGAAACAACTTCCTAAGATAAAACTTTATGCTTTCGTATGCCTAATAGGCATTTGATATTGGTACTTAGTGAATTATATTCTGCCGTGTTATTTGTGTAAATGAGGTAGATAAAAATAGTCATTTATGCCAAAACAGTCTCGCTTATTTGGTGTGTGTTACAATTGCTGCAATATTAGAATGACCTATTTCGTTTTATCTAGCGGACAGTGGTAAAATAGACGTAAGCAAATCGAGAAACCACACCTGTCTAGGGTACTATCCGTATTAACAGCTTTTTCAGTAGTAGACAATGACATTTTCATTTTTCATGTAGCAAAACGTCTCACGATCTTTGATGAGGTAACAGATACTTTTGGAGAAAGTAAATCTCGCTGTGTAAAGCTGTAGCACGATTAGAGAGAAAAAATGGCGAGGCCTAAGGATTGAAGAAATGTGTGCTGTATTGCTTGTCTCTAGTCTTTACTGGTTTGATGTTTCCTATACTTAATTTTATGTCATACAAAACAGAAAGATATCAGATTATATATAACAAAGAGGGTAAATTTTTCTGAAGAGTTCTTATCCTCCCCGTTACAAATAATACTATCCATTATTAATTCTAAGTTTTTTAAAAAAAAAGTTATAGGATGTTAAACGGCCGACTGGGAGCAGGAGAGGCACAACAGCGCATTTTAATTTTCACTATCCTGAATGTAGGTTTGATGGCTCCCATTGCAAAATATACACGTTTAAATTCGACTGAGTGAAAGACAGTATCGTACGATAGAAGAATGCTGTGTTAAGAGGCATTCCACTGCACATTGGCACACTTGAGACTAACTAACGTATCCTACATCCCCTCGAACATAATATTTTATGCATCAAACTCATCAGAATGATGTGCACCACAAAATGAACATTTTTTGAATAAAGATTTCTTTAATTTTTGACGTCCTCTCTCAAACGCTCCTCAGGTGGGGGTTGGGGGTGCCGCTATCGAGTTTTTGCCCCGATTCGGAAATATCACAGATACGGGCTGCACTGATGACATCATTTCATGGGGAAATGATGTTGAGTTTATTCATTCCGTAGGTACTATGTTGCTTAACGGTGTTCCTCTAGGACGTCCCATTACTGCTATTGCGCTGTACATTAGCCAGAGGCAGCTTTACGCTTTTTTCTGTCGTGTTGCTACTCATTGCATATTTAACAGACACTATGGTACAAAACCACTCATTGCATATTTAACAGACACTATGGTACAAAACTACTCATTGCATACTTAGCAGACACTATGGTACAAAACTACAGTGCGAAACAGTTAGATAAATCTTTTCCTTTTTTTCTAAGACCCTCTTCTGCTTTAAATAAAAGATGAGGTGACAAATCTTTTAGTTGTATATGTAATCTAACTGTATTGTGCATTACACTGTTTCTTAATAAAATATTCTGTTAATCTCAGTCTATAATAACTGAAACAATTACTTGAATGTGACCCACAGTAACACATTATACAGATTCGTATTGTAAATTGTACATGGAATTACGTGTTGATTGCTTCATTAACTGAGTTTGTCTAATACCCAGATAAATATGAGCAGGATAATGTTTTTTCAGTTTTCGTAAAAACCAAACAACTACAGAACCTCGAGTCCCTCCCTTCAATTTTTGGAAATCAGACCCATTCACGAAAGATTATTTACAATTTGCTTTCATAAGTTTGTCACAGTCATGATTCCGTCGGTGCGTAGTTTCATGAAGGTCAATGAGAAACTATTACTTATCCAAAACAAATGCTGTGCGCAATATGATTGATAAAGATTGGCACGTAACTCTTTGTTAGATAGAGCCAACTATAGGCATATTTAATGCTACGTTAAATTTGATACAGTGGAAGCATGAATTAAGAAACTCCTCCAGTCACAAATTTTGTGTTTTATTAAATACACGGTGCATTTCAGAGCCTGTGGGTCCATCATCAGATATAAGTTGTCTTAACAGATGATTTATGTTTTGTTCTTGAATGAGGCGAATAGCTTGTTCCTATGTTTGATGTTAGTTTATGAATTTCGTTATCCGAATGTGGAAAACATAGGTAGCAGCGGAAAAAATGAACAGTGTAAACTTACCACACAATTCAAGAAAAGCGTTTTTAATTTTTAACACCATAATATATTGTTTTGTCCATCTTGTTTGTGCCTATCACTTCACTCAAAAGACACATTTGCATACACATTATTGTAAATACTTCACGTGTGGGACCCTGCCGACTCGTCAGCATAGAGTGCCTAGGAAGCTATTTTCTCGGATAGCTAGACAACATTCAAGCAATCATATTAATGGAGTTTATAACCGTAAATTGAAATGACAATACTTAACTCTACCTTCTTACAACGATGGGTCGCAAGCAAATGGTGACATGCAAATAATCAATGTCCTTCGATATGTATAATGCCCGTGCAGGCAGTTCATATAGATCACAGGTCACGACTAAAGAGTTAGCATGACGGCTCCTGTTGTAGTGTGGCTCTGCTAGTGCGGCCGAGGCAAGCTGGAGCAGTGCTTATTTTCCCCTTCGTATAGGGGCCGCTCCTATCGTGCTGTGGTCCTAGTCAGCGTACTATTGGCTGACGTCTTCTCCCAGGCCGACGCGACATGCCGGCGCTTGGTGTTACGCCAGAACATCACAGAGATTGTAAATGGTGCGATCAAAGATTAATTTATTTGTAGTGCCAGAAATATAATTATTAAACAATTGTCATATGCAGGGAATAACTTCAAAGTACGTCTTTAAAATTACTAAAGTAACTGTGCCTAGTGAAACCTGTTTGTTCATTTAACACAGATTCCGGTTGGTTGGTTGGTTGAAAGCGACGGCGAATAGCATTTATGAGTTCGCAAAAACTGGTTTTGAAGTTTCTGCCTGTTTTCCCTACTTAGTAGGCAGGACAACTGGGACTTGTACACTCCACTGCTGTTGGATTTTTGCGTATTTGATTTTATGGTATGGGTGAGTAAGTTTCCTAACTTATTATTCGTTGTGACTGCAACTGTTACATTTCTTATTTGAAAAGGTTGGCGATTATTTGTGATCTGGGGCCCAGATATATGATACTTGCAAGTAAAGAAAGGAAAGAAAGAAAGAAATGGAAGAAGATGAAATATTTGCTTTTCTTGCATTATGTGGTAAGCTTACGCTGTTCATTTTTTCTACTGTCTCACGCCTATTTCCCACATTTGACTTACGAAATTCATAACCTAACATTAAACCTTTTCAAGACAGGAACATGCATTTCATCTCACTCAAGAAAAAAAAAATCATATACTAAGTCAAATTACACATGATGATGGACCCACACTGTCCGAAATGCATCGAGTATTTATTAAAACAAGAAAATATGTAACTGAAGCCGTCTGTTAATTCTTACTTCCAATGTGCTGAATACAGTCACGATTGCAGCTGCAAAATATGGATAAAATTAAATTGATTTTGTTGTGAAAAGTGTCATGCTAAACGTTGATAATCAGAGATTGTCTACAGCCCTGTGATATTAATCACTTTTATATTGCATTACAAATGAATTGTGGTAGTTCGTTTCAGACTTACGTATCGCTCTTCCTGCTGGAGTTTCACAAACATTAGTGTATATTAAACTTCCTGGCAGATTAAAACTGTGTGCCCGACCGAGACTCAAACTCGGAACCTTTGCTTTAACGGGCAAGTGCTCTACCATCTGAGCTACCGAAGCACGACTCACGCCCAGTACTCACAGCTTTACTTCTGCCAGTATCTCGTCTCCTACCAAAGGTCCCGAGTTCGAGTCTCGGTCGGGCACACAGTTTTAATCAGCCAGGAAGTTTCATATCAGCGCACACTCCGCTGCAGAGTGAAAATCTCATTTTGATTAGTGTATATTGTCTATAGATCATTTTATCATGTCGATCTACGTATTTCACACTGTTTTACAAAATAATACACTATTTGACCATATAATGTGAAGAACACTGAAGAGAAATAGAAAACTATTAATACTTCAAAGAAGAATAATGAGAAAGATATGGGGATCGGATTTAGATAAGGGAGAACGGAGGAGGAGGAAAAACGAGGAAATCTACCTTCTGATGCGCCAACCAACAATTCTACAAAAGATAAAGAGCAAAAGAATACAACCGGTGGGCCATGTAGCTCGTATGCCAGATGGAAGACAGGCGAAGATGGCACTAGAGGGGAAACCAAACACCAAACGCCCCATTGGACGACCAAGGCAGCGCTGGATGGACGACCTGGCGAAGGACCTACCAGACCTCGTAATTGAAGACAACTGGAGGAACCGGGCACAAAAAAGGAAGGAATGGAGGCAGTTTGTGGAAGCAGCGCGTGATCACTGAATATGTATCTACCCAGAAGAGGAGGAGGAAACGAAATCGAATTTGACGGGTTGAAATGGTGTATAATGTTACTTCTGCGATTACAAAATCGAGTTAGATTTGCAAAGTACTTGGCAGTATGAGCTCACTTCTCAGAATGACATTGCACCCTTCTGCCCTTAATGCATGCACTGATTTGGTTGAGAAGTGTGTCATGAAGCCACTGTATCCTCCCCAAGGCAAACTTGCCCCCAAATGTTGTAACTGGTCCTTGATAACCTCGATATTGGCCACTGTAGTGGAGTTGATGTCTGAGCTTGTCCCACACATGGTTACTCCAGGAGAGCACCTCAACATCATGCAGACATTTCATAGATATACGTCGCATCTGTGGATGAGCATTGGCCTGTTGAAAAATGCCACCTGAATACCTTCACATTAGAGGTAATGTGTAAGGACACAGGGTGTTGTGAAGCTACGACCTGAAGTCGTACTATATTTCTCCCAACTGTAACACTTCTGCTACTAAACGTAACTGGGTTTTCTCTTTTGATGCTAGTCAATTGTCAGAATGAGCATTACTGCAATGGGCATTTAATTCTAAAGCATTATGTCACGGCGAAAATAATAAATTAATTTTTCTATCTTAACAACCTGTGGGCAGGGTGGGTTCTTCCTTGGATCGGGTATGAGGTAGAATGAAACAGCATTTTTACATAAGATAACTTTTATTGAAAGTTTTGTACAACTGTTTCCTTACTGGATGTTCTGGCTCGGAGAGCAGCAGCTGTGTCGTGTGCGAAGCCTTCTGCTTCAGCAGCGGCGGCGTCTGATTATGGGTGGCGGTGTGTATCTCATGTCGCCGTCTCGCCCAGTTGACTGGAGACGCACATAGTGCTGTGGCCTGTTTATTTATTGACCTTGGATGTGGCGTCCCAGTGTTTCTCTTTTCTGGCGGCAGCGTGTGTCAGTGTTGTGCGTCGGCCAGCGGAGCGGCGCGGCGGGGGAAGGCCAGTGTCCCGAACTCGAACAATGGACTGCTGCTTGCCAGTCTTCGGCTGTCAGATCTTCATCCCAGCTCACAGGTGACTGCTGACGTGAGGCCGTCTCCTTCCCGTCCTCATGAGTCACCCTGTTACGTAAAAATTAGTCTTCAAATATCTTTTAACTTCTGTCTTCTGGCACCGAGGCTGCTGCTTGCTATTCCATTACAGCAGCGGCCTTGGTGCATCTGTGTATGGTGTAGTCTCTTCTTGCATGACGGTCTTCAGCACCGAAACTGACTGAAAACTACTGCTACTCTTGTCGGGCCCACTGCTTCTCGCGTATTTATTCACTGGAATTGAACGACTTCACGGTCATTTCCTCTTCTGTCACGTTGAAAAGCTTCTCGAAGAATCTTCTTAACGTCGGTCATTGGCTCTTGGAATGTAGACAGGGGCCTTTGATCACATGTGACAATTGAGAAACACGTGAGCCAGTCGGGTGATGACCTGACGACTGAATCGACAGCTTCCGCTTATGTGGGGACGGCGATGGCTTCTCCTAGCGTGCTGACTTCACGTTCATTGGCTCCTCTGTCACTGCTGCTCTGCCTGCTGTTTGCCAGTGTGTAATTCTTCTAAACTAAGTTTTTCATTTATTTTCTAATTTCTACTTCACTACACATTGATTTCAGTGATTTATTTACCTATCTTAAATACCACTCAACATTCCTCCACTCTTCAGAGAAGTTCGCCCTCGAATTTACCACTCAACATTCCTCCACTCTTCACATGGCAAAAGCAATAATACAAGCAATGATAACGCACGACTTAGACGATTACACACTCTTTACATCAAGTATGTTGAAAATCCTTTATCACTTTACCAAAGCACTGTACACTTATGAATCACATAGTTCACACATAAATCGTTATAACAAGTGTAACAAATCTTGATGACAATGAATAAACAAAAATAGATTTTTCACTTAGACAATTACACATCAACACCTCTTTAATCTACCCTATATTAATGCAAGAAAATCTATTCTACAGTATAGTTTATTTTAACATTAGACTGTTTAAAAAAGACTGAGGTACAATAAACAAAATTAATACACTAATGCTCAAAAATAACCACTGAAGTACACCAGTTAAGTGTGGTATCCAGTTAACAGGGATATATGATTGCTTGGCTTATTTTTTCATCTTAAATAAAACAAAACTGTACAAAGCAGAAACACCAACACAAAGGTTACAGATATGCCCGTTCCAAGCATTATAATTTTAGTTTTGTGTTCACTTTTTAACTTTCAGGCTTGTTACATCATAACATTGGCATCAATTTTGCCTTGCCGTGAGTTTATGAACATGTCTAATGACTTCAGAAGGGAACTGTCAAGGGAGTCATTGAGGTAGGGTACAAAGAAAAGAAGGAATACATTGTTAACTACAAGATCTATAGGTTTCTACGTTCAACTTTTTTTCTTAAAAAATAAACCATTATCATTTATTACTTACTTACATTTGTATACTATCCACAGTCTACTATGATTCAACTAGGACATTCACACATTTGGTAGAAGATTGTATGGTGCCATGTCTGTATGTTGTGTTGGCGTGGCCACTCTTTTTCCTTTTCGGGAACTTCCTCCACCCTTCGGAAAATCAGACACTATTGTTGAAGGAATTACATCTGGAGCACCCTTAAAAGGTTTTAAACGACTTGTATGGACAATAGTAGTTTGGATGGGCAATTGCAGTTTAACGTTAATTGGTGACGTGATCTCAGTAATTTGATACGGACCTCTGTAGTTTGTTACACATTTCTTCGTTTTTCCTTTCGCAATGTATGGGGTTGACAGCAACACCCACTGACCGATTTAGTAATTCGGATACTTAGCTTGGGCGTTACCTAATCTTTCCTGTGGTTCCAAATCCTTTGTATTAGATATTTGAATCTTTTTCCGTACATCCTTCATCGTTCTACAGAAATCTTTTACTGTTTCTCCGACATTTCCGTTTTTCTTCCTGATTACATCAAAAGGGGGCGGCATTTTTCTCCCATAGGCTACTTCATAAGGTGACATGCCAGTTGTTTCATGCGTTTTGGCGTTGTATACCGACAATATTATTGGTAAATACGTATCCCAATTAGAATGTTGTTCGTTAATATAATAACTAAGCATCTTGGCAATTGTCCGGTGAACTCTTTCTGTTCATCTGTTGCACTGAGGGTGTAATGGAGTTGTGCGTAATTTACGTATTTTTAGTTAGTGGCATAGTTGTTTTATTAAATCAGACATAAAATTAGATACCTGATCTATGACAATAGCTTCAGGTACGCCAAATTTAAGTATACAGTTGTTAACTAAAGCTTGGGCAACTGAATTTGCTTGCTGATCTGGGAGACTCACCATAGCTAGATAGCGTGAAAAGTGATCTATAATCATAAGAATATACTTATTACCAGAAGGTGTTTTATGAAATGGGCCGTAGAGATCCAGTCCACAGATTTGAAATGGACATGAAGCCTTGGGGAGCCTCTGTAAGGGCATTTTTAAACGAGAAAGTTCAGCTCGTTGTGCGCACGCAATGCAATTACGAACGTACTGTGCGACATCCTGCTTTCTAGTTTGCCACCAAAATCGCTCTGCTACGAGTCTTTCTGTTGTCCACTGTCCACCGTGTCCTGCAAGGATATGATCGTGGGCCTCTGCCATTATTTCTTGTCTAAGGTGTTGGGGAACAACAATTCGCGGTCCAAGGTTTGTTTTACGGCATAATACACCATCTTCAAAGCAAAATTGTTTTTGAGTTGTGTATTTTTTGCATTCTGTATCCTCATCTTGTGCCTTTCTCCAGCCCTCAATATCTCGGCCTGTTGCTTCCAAACGTGCTATTTTCCGACTTGGGCAATCTGCATTCGTGTGTTTTCTGCTTGGTTTATGGATAACTTCGAAATCCATTTCGGAAAGACATAGGGCCCAACGGGTAAGGCGACTAGATGGACCTTTAACCCAAGCAACCATTTTAAAGCTGTGTGGTCTGTAATAACCTTGAATTTCCTACCATACAAGTAGCATTTAAAGTATTTGATGCCATAAATAACACTTAACAATTCTTTCTCCATTGTGGAATAATTTCTTTCTGCCGTTGTTAGTTGTCTCGAAGCGTATTCTATGGGGTGTTCTGCACCATTAACATTCTGACTCAATACAACTCCTACTGAATGACCACTTGTGTCACAGGATAACATAAATTCTTTATTATAATCTGGGTAGGCTAATACTGGACTTATCTTTAAGGGTTTGAAATGCTGATTCACAATCTTCAGACCAATGAAATTTTGCACCCTTTTTCAATAATTGGGTTAAGGGTCAGGCAATTTCAGCAAAATTTTCAACATATTTTCGGTAATACGATGCGAGACCAATGAAACCTAGTACTTCCTTAATGCGTTGTGGTGTTGGTAAGTCCTTAACTGCCGAAATTAATCGAGCATCTGTTTTAATTCCTTTTTCACTAACGACATGCCCTAGGTATGTAACCTCTGTCAATGCAAAACTACATTTTTCCATATTTAATGTTAATTTAGCTATTCTAAGTCAGTGAAAAACGTTATGCAGATGCACAGCCTATTCATTAATGTCTTTCGAGAATACAGTAATATCGTGTAGATATACACAACATTTCTGAGTTTTGAGTCCTCGCAATACTCCATCGAGTTGTCTTGTAAAAGTTGCTGGTGCATTTTTCAAACCGAAAGGCATTCTTTTAAATTGCCAGTGGCCTCCAGGGGTAGAAAATGCTGTTTTATGCCTATCTTCAGGTACAACTTCTAATTGATGATATTTGCAACGTAAATCGATTGTTGAAAAGTATTTGCTGTTACCCAAACTGTCAATGATATCTGTAATGTTTGGAAGGGGATAAACACCTGAGATAGTTTGTTTGTTAAGGTGTCTGTAGTAACAACTAAATCTATATCGTTTCGTACCGTCGGGAGACTTCTTTGGAATAATTACAATATTTGAATTATAAGGCGAATCAGAATATTCTATAATTCCATCTTTTAGATGCTGTTCTAAAAATTCATCCAGTACTGGCTGTAAGTGATGCAGAACTCTATAAGGCTTCCTATAAACTGGGGGGCTATTTCCTGTTGGGATCCTATGCTGTGTGATATCTGTTGCTGGCAGTGGACCTTTTGCATTAAATAAATCTCGGAACTCAACTAAAACTGCTTCTATTGTGTCTCTGTCATTTCCTTTCAAATGCTCAATCTTCTGGCGTAATGCGGTTTTATAGGCGTCTGGTTTCTGACCGTCAGCAATATCTGATCAAATGAAATCTTCTTCTTCAAAAGTACTGACTGCAGCTACTAATATTCCCTTATACAACTCTGTGTCCTCCACTCCGAAATTGTCAGTATGTACCGGTACTTTTCTTTCTCCCTCAACGTCTTGAACCCATACAACACTTCTACGTACAAAACAATGTGATACATCTAATTCCTCATTTTCCTCTAGTGGCTCTATTAGACATATTGTACCTTTAGGTAACTAGGGGTCAACGCTCATCCAGAAAAGTTTTCCTGACCCAAATGGTATCTGATCCCGTGAATCAACAATCAAGGACGTTGCACACAGTGTAGTTGATTTCGCCTTCCGGTTGAGGAAATCTTGCGGCAGCGGGCCCTTTGCAGTGGTGTCACCTAGCTGAAACACTATTCCGCTAAGTTCTACAGTTTGCTGTCTGAGGTCGATTTTAGCGTGATGTTTATTCAGGAAATTCAGCCCTAGGATCGCATCGTACCCGTCAGTTACCTTTGTTACCACTCCTACATCTTCTTGAAATTGTACACCGTGAATATAGAAAATCAAAGATGTACATCCTAATGACTTCACTGTACCTCCTCCTACCCCACTCAATCTATACCTTGGAGGGTCGTATTTCTTTTCTCCTATGCATTCATTACTCACTATTGATACGTTTGCGCCTGTATCCACCAGTATCCTTGCCTCTTTATTCTGTATGGTAGCAGATAACCAGCATTCCGTCTTCACATTCACCTTAATGGCATGAAATGTTATTGGGCACGCCTGGCGGCGGCTCCGACATTCTCGTTTCAGTTTAACTGATTTCTATTTCCAAAAACTTTCTTAGAAGCATTCCTTGAATGTGTGACCTATTCTTTGACAATTAGTGCATTGAGGTTGTCTGCAGTTTTTTGCTATATGTCCCTGTCGATCGCACCTAAAACATCGTACTCCTGTTGAAAATACGTTTCGCTTCTCCCTGTATCTGGTGGCAATGTCTATTTCTTCAAAAGCAGTCGCCACAGATACAGCTTCCGCTGAATTTTTAGGAAACTCTGCCCTGACACGACGGGACGTTTCAGGAGGTAACCCACGTAAAAATGTATCCAGAGCTCTATCTTCCGCCTCTTGTAAAATAACTTTATTTGCTTCATCACTAGTTGTCAACTTATAGGTGTTAATATTAACTTTTCTGATCCTATCTACAAAGCTTTCTAACGACTCGTTTTGCCCATGAGTGATAGTGTTTAATTTTTCCCTATAAAATCTACAGCTGTTCTGTTTTTGAAAACGCTTACGTAATCCTTTCTTCAATTCCTCAAATGTTGGAGCATTCCGTAATTCTTCATGTTATAATACGTGAGCTTTAGCCTCTCCTATCAATCTTAACTTTGTCATTTGTAAGAGCTGTTCATCTGACCATGATCCTAACTTTACAGCTGCTACTAAATCATCAAAAAAGGCTGTTATGTCTTCGCCAGGTTTACATGAGAAAGGAGTTACCAAGGCTGCTGCTGAGGAATCTAGGGTGGGAGGGATTGAACTGGTTTGCCTAACCTCACTCAACTGTTTAAATAATGTATTATTATCATTTTAAGCTGTCCTATCTGATTAACTAAGCTCTGAATAGCTTCCTTTGAAGAAACCGCTTGTGGTGCTGACTCTGACTTAGTACCATTTTGTGTCAACATTTTACAAACTATTAGTTACACAATCTTACTACACTGAATCAAAAAGATGGTTCAAATAGCTCTGAACACTATGGGACTTAACAGCTATGGTCATCAGTCCCCTAGAACTTAGAACTACTTAAACCTAACTAACCTAAGGACAGCACACAACACCCAGCCATCACGAGGCAGAGAAAATCCCTGACCCCGCCGGGAATCGAACCCGGGGACCCGGGCGTGGGAAGCGAGAACGCTACTGCACGACCACGAGATGCGGGCAATCAAAAAGATGTTTAAATATTTTCGACAACCTCTTAAAATTATTAGAGAAAATACACATCTAAATAAAGAAAATTATCCGACTGCTATGCAAACCTCTATTCTTTCACACATTAAACAACACTAACTGTGCACCTTTAGTGACTGTCATTCACACCCCACATTGGACCAAGGGTTTTTTCTCTGACACCAAATGTAACACTTCTGCTACTAAATGTAACTGGGTTTTCTCTTTTGGTGCTAGTCAATTGTCAGGATGAGCATTACTGCAATGGGCATTTAATTCTAAAGCATTATGTCACGGTGAAAATAATAAATTAATTTTTCTATCTTAACAACCTGTGGGCAGGGTGGGTTCTTCCTTGGTTCGGGTATGAGGTAGAATGAAACAGCATTTTTACATAAGATAACTTTTATTGAAAGTTTTGTACAACTGTTTCCTTACTGGATGTTCTGGCTCGGAGAGCGGCAGCTGTGTCGTTTGCGAAGCCTTCTGCTGTGGCAGCGGCGGCGTCTGATTACGCGTGGCGGTGTGTATCTCGTGTCGCCGTCTCGCCCAGTTGACTGGAGACGCGCATCGTGCTGTGGCCCGTTTAATTATTGAATCGGATGATGATACCTTGGATGTGGCGTCCAAGTGTTTCTCTTTTCTAGCGGCCGCGTGTGTCAGTGTTGTGCGTCGGCCAGCGGATCTGCGCGGCGGGGGAAGGCCAGTGTCCCGAACTCGAACAACGGACTCCTGCTTGCCAGTCTTCGGCTGTCAGATCTTCATCCCAGCTCACAGGTGACTGCTGACGTGAGGCCGTCTCCTTCCCGTCCTCACGAGTCACCCTGTTACGTAAAAATCAGTCTTCAAATATCTTTTAACTTCTGTCTTCTGGCGCCGAGGCTGCTGCTTGCAGCGGCGGACTTGGTGCGTCTGTGTATGATGTAGTCTCTTCTTGCATGACGGTCTTCAGCACCGAAACTAGCTGAAAACTACTGCTACTCTTGTCGGGCCCACTGCGTCTCGCGTATTTATTCACTTCAGATCGCAGGAGGTGAACGACTTCACGGTCATTTCCTCTTCTGTCACATTGAAAAGCTTCTCGAAGAGTCTTCTTAACGTCGGTCATTGGCTCTTGGAATGTAGGCGGGGGCTTTGATCACATGTGACAATTGAGAAACACGTGAGCCGGTCGGGCGATGACCTGACGGCTGAATCGACAGCTTCCGCTTATGTGGGGAGGGCGATGGCTTCTCCTAGCGTGCTGACTTCGCGGTCATTGGCTTTTCTCTCACTGCTGCTCTGCCCGCTGTTTGCCAGTGTGTAATTCTTCTAAACTAAACTAAGTTTTTCATTTATTTTCTAATTCCAACTTCACATTGATTTCACTGATTTATTTACCTATCTTAAGTAGCACTCAACACAACACCATGATACCACTGTGCCTCTCAAAAAGGCTGGAAGAATGGGACCTCTCGCGGAAGATATCAGTGGTCCATAGAGGATAATTTGCAGAATCCAAAGTAGAAGGTCTTTATAGATTTCGATGCATTGTAAACGGATATCATGATTAACATTTGCTCCTGGCTCAGGGACTTTAGGGGTGACGTTTATTGCCATGTTAATAAATGGGATATATACATTAATTGAACTAATCTAGTTTAGGCATGCTACTTCTTTGCCTTCCGCTTGTGGGTCGTGTCTGGAGCATCTCTCTGCAGTATCCAGCAGAAATCAGCCAATACGGCAGTAGTCCACATAGCTGTAGCCGTCTATAAAGAGTCTCCACCAGTCTAGTTTGTACGATGGTTGTCCAGAAATTTAGCTCTCTTCTGTTGCGAAATGGAAACCAGGGGAAAATCCGGTAAAGCTTTGCACAGATGTGTTGGGTAGTGTCTCTCGTATGCCTGTCAATCGTGTCGCGTCGCTCTTTTCAGCTTTGAGTGAACAGTGAGCACGTAAATATGCGTAGGGAATGTCGGCTCCCGCCAAGTATGAAGGCCACGTTAGAGATTTCGCCTGTGTCATGCAGCCCACATAACACAACTGTCGAGCAGTTCCTTCTCCATGCCAATTCTCGGCCGCACACTGCAGGGGCAATGAAGACGCTCCTGCAGCGTTTCCCATGAGAAGTGTTTGAACACCCACAATGAAGTCCGTAACTGGCTCCCCTGAGTCTCATTCTTGCTCACAACAACCACTGGCTATGAAGACAAAATTTTTCCACAGACAACGAGCTGCAGACCAGTGCACGTAACCGGCTGAAAGCACAGGAGGCTGAGTTCTATGACGAGGATATTGGTAAGTTGATACAACACTACGACAACACTCGAAGTTGGAGCGGCGACTATGTAGAGAAGGACACTCCTGGAAATGGAAAAAAGAACACATTGACACCGGTGTGTCAGACCCACCATACTTGCTCCGGACACTGCGAGAGGGCTGTACAAGCAATGATCACACGCACGGCACAGCGGACACACCAGGAACCGCGGTGTTGGCCGTCGAATGGCGCTAGCTGCGCAGCATTTGTGCACCGCCGCCGTCAGTGTCAGCCAGTTTGCCGTGGCATACGGAGCTCCATCGCAGTCTTTAACACTGGTAGCATGCCGCGACAGCGTGGACGTGAACCGTATGTGCAGTTGACGGACTTTGAGCGAGGGCGTATAGTGGGCATGCGGGAGGCCGGGTGGACGTACCGCCGAATTGCTCAACACGTGGGGCGTGAGGTCTCCACAGTACATCGATGTTGTCGCCAGTGGTCGGCGGAAGGTGCACGTGCCCGTCGACCTGGGACCGGACCGCAGCGACGCACGGATGCACGCCAAGACCGTAGGATCCTACGCAGTGCCGTAGGTGACCGCACCGTCACTTCCCAGCAAATTAGGGACACTGTTGCTCCTGGGGTATCGGCGAGGACCATTCGCAACCGTCTCCATGAATCTGGGCTACGGTCCCGCACACCGTTAGGCCGTCTTCCGCTCACGCCCCAACATCGTGCAGCCCGCCTCCAGTGGTGTCGCGACAGGCGTGAATGGAGGGACGAATGGAGACGAGTCGTCTTCAGCGATGAGAGTCGCTTCTGCCTTGGTGCCAATGATGGTCGTATGCGCGTTTGGCGCCGTGCAGGTGAGCGCCACAATCAGGACTGCATACGACCGAGGCACACAGGGCCAACACCCGGCATCATGGTGTGGGGAGCGATCTCCTACACTGGCCGTACACCACTGGTGATCGTCGAGGGGACACTGAATAGTGCACGGTACATCCAAACCGTCATCGAACCCATCGTTCTACCATTCCTAGACCGGCAAGGGAACTTGCTGTTCCAACAGGACAGTGCACGTCCGCATGTATCCCGTGCCACCCAACGTGCTCTAGAAGGTGTAAGTCAACTACCCTGGCCAGCAAGATCTCCGGATCTGTCCCCCATTGAGCATGTTTGGGACTGGATGAAGCGTCGTCTCACGCGGTCTGCACGTCCAGCACGAACGCTGGTCCAACTGAGGCGCCAGGTGGAAATGGCATGGCAAGCCGTTCCACAGGACTACATCCAGCATCTCTACGATCGTCTCCATGGGAGAATAGCAGCCTGCATTGCTGCGAAAGGTGGATATACACTGTACTAGTGCCGACATTGTGCATGCTCTGTTGCCTGTGTCTATGTGCCTGTGGTTCTGTCAGTGTGATCATGTGATGTATCTGACCCCAGGAATGTGTCAATAAAGTTTCCCCTTCCTGGGACAATGAATTCACGGTGTTCTTATTTCAATTTCCTAGAGTGTAGGTGGAAGATGTACCTAACCGTTGCAAATAAAAAGTTTGTGGTTTTCACTCTGGTTTTCATTTCGCGACCGACCGGAACTTACTCTCTGGACAACCCTCGTATGTAATGTTAAAGTCTTCCAACAAACTGTCAATCTCACAGCAGAATACAATGTCGCATTCAACACTGAAATAACGCCAAGGATTTTTCTGACGCTCCCGAAACACACATAATGTGTCAGAGAGGTCATCCGACTTTTGCAGTCGTGAGGCCTAAAGCTCAACTTTATGCTTTGGAAGATGTGAATCCTTAATCAAATCACTGAGTTCACACTGTATGATTTTGTGTGGTTCTCCAGATGACAGCTTAGCGTAAATGTAAGGTCAGTGTCACCTACGGTTGACTGCACTTTTTCGGCTGTATGTATCGGTTCAGCAACATCGCCATCACAGAATGATGGTGATCCACGTGGAGAAGCAGGTAATGGAAATGTTTCGCCATGAGTCACAGCGGAATGACAGACGGAATGTCAGGTTACTAAATATTACTCTTCTTCTTGATACTGACGTATTTCCTCTAGGGAAGTACCATAAATATAGTAATTTCATGCGTGATTGTCAAATGGTAGTTATACAAAACTCCATGTAGACGTCTCTAGTCATTATGCGTTGCGGCATGCCAGATTTTCTAAATCAAAAGGTAGCTCTGTGTGTTTTATGGAGAAGGAAGGATTCCCATGATAAACTATACATTTGTGACCCGTCGTTAACTGTCCAGTTAGTTTCTCTGTAGACGAACATGAGGTGCAACGCATTTGTGGAGTCCATGATTTATCTACGTCTTCCGCTCGACACCAAAATACAAGACGTACGCTTGTTTCGCTGCTTTAGTTAACGATCGCCTTCCTGAAACACAAATAACATCTACACAAATGTAACAAAATTTACTCGGTTTGTAACTGCAAGAGCAGGGCATTTTTGTGAAAACGTACATGCGCACAGTAAAAGTTCTTCACCTCACATACATCCGACAATCGCCATGACCCTGTTCCAGTAACAAATGAACTAACGCAGCACAGGAGCACGCAGCCGCGAAAGACGGCAATTAACATTGCGCCTGGTTTCTCCATTGGTCAATGCACACGTGACTGGATGGCCCGCACATGTATCATGCTGTAAAGCGGTGTTGTCAACTCACTCACGGCAGAGGAACCCTTGTCACAATGTCTTTCCATGTAGCTCCCGTAATGTCCCACGACCTTGACTGTGAAACGTAAATACACTCCTGGAAATTGAAATAAGAACACCGTGAATTCATTGTCCCAGGAAGGGGAAACTTTATTGACACATTCCTGGGGTCAGATACATCACATGATCACACTGACAGAACCACAGGCACATAGACACAGGCAACAGAGCATGCACAATGTAGGCACTAGTACAGTGTATATCCACCTTTCGCAGCAATGCAGGCTGCTATTCTCCCATGGAGACGATCGTAGAGATGCTGGATGTAGTCCTGTGGAACGGCTTGCCATGCCATTTCCACCTGGCACCTCAGTTGGACCAGCGTTCGTGCTGGACGTGCAGACCGCGTGAGACGACGCTTCATCCAGTCCCAAACATGCTCAATGGGGGACAGATCCGGAGATCTTGCTGGCCAGGGTAGTTGACTTACACCTTCTAGAGCACGTTGGGTGGCACGGGATACATGCGGACGTGCATTGTCCTGTTGGAACAGCAAGTTCCCTTGCCGGTCTAGGAATGGTAGAACGATGGGTTCGATGACGGTTTGGATGTACCGTGCACTATTCAGTGTCCCCTCGACGATCACCAGTGGTGTACGGCCAGTGAAGGAGATCGCTCCCCACACCATGATGCCGGGTGTTGGCCCTGTGTGCCTCGGTCGTATGCAGTCCTGATTGTGGCGCTCACCTGCACGGCGCCAAACACGCATACGACCATCATTGGCACCAAGGCAGAAGCGACTCTCATCGCTGAAGACGACTCGTCTCCATTCGTCCCTCCATTCACGCCTGTCGCGACACCACTGGAGGCGGGCTGCACGATGTTGGGGCGTGAGCGGAAGACGGCCTAACGGTGTGCGGGACCGTAGCCCAGCTTCATGGAGACGGTTGCGAATGGTCCTCGCCGATACCCCAGGAGCAACAGTGTCCCTAATTTGCTGGGAAGTGGCGGTGCGGTCCCCTACGGCACTGCGTAGGATCCTACGGTCTTGGCGTGCATCCGTGCGTCGCTGCGGTCCGGTCCCAGGTCGACGGGCACGTGCACCTTCCGCCGACCACTGGCGACAACATCGATGTACTGTGGAGACCTCACGCCCCACGTGTTGAGCAATTCGGCGGTACGTCCACCCGGCCTCCCGCATGCCCACTATACGCCCTCGCTCAAAGTCCGTCAACTGCACATACGGTTCACGTCCACGCTGTCGCGGTATGCTACCAGTGTTAAAGACTGCGATGGAGCTCCGTATGCCACGGCAAACTGGCTGACACTGACGGCGGCGGTGCACAAATGCTGCGCAGCTAGCGCCATTCGACGGCCAACACCGCGGTTCCTGGTGTGTCCGCTGTGCCGTGCGTGTGATCATTGCTTGTACAGCCCTCTCGCAGTGTCCGGAGCGAGTATGGTGGGTCTGACACACCGGTGTCAATGTGTTCTTTTTTCCATTTCCAGGAGTGTACATTACTTACTTACTTGTAATGCTGAACTAGGAGACGATTTTAGCCTTGATATTCATGTTCAGCAAATCTAAATCTATAAAGCACAGCAACTTTTGTCTCTGTAAAAAGTGAATATTTGTGGAACAGTGATCATCCGAGGGGGGTGAAAAACCTGATTCATCACCGAACACATTGCGACACGATACGTCAGCAGTCCCCGCTTCCTGGTCATGGCAATTTGTGTTGTGGTGTTAACGGCAGCCTACACGTGGTACTGTAATATCCCTCCAGATGCTGATAACACTGTCTCACACGAGTACGCGCCATCTCCGCGTCCTTCACAGTGATCACCCAATGCCTCAGGCTGTCATCGCCCCTTGTATAGCCTACCAGTCTTCGTGACATTCGACACGAATAACACAAATGCATTCTGATGACCATTTTACATGTCACGGAAAACAGCAACTCTAGTCATTTGCATACCCATCAATGGTGTGTACATGTACGAAGCTATACTGACGTCCGACCATGCGTTCTATTCATTTCACATTTTTTGGCAGATTGTGCGATACTAACAACTCCCCATGAACATTGTCCTCAATACTTAGTAGTCTTTGAAATTTATTAGCTAACTACGAATTCCTCGACATCAGCTGCATTAAATATAGATGTACTACCCATTAGTTATGAAAAGATATGATGGACTCGACCTCGGATTGTTGCCTTAACCACTTCAGCTATCAGTGCACAAACCACAGATTAGAATTTAGTGGACTACGATATAAGGATGTGAATAGTGTGACATACAAAGGCTTGGTTCAGTGCGGGGAGCGTGCAGGGGTAGCCGAAGTGGTTAAGGCGATCGCTCGCTATTGGCGGGTGAACTCGGGTTCCTGACCCGGTCAGACACAAATAAAGGCACTGCTGGACAGCGGACCTGTACCAAATACGGATGATGTCAAGGAATTCGCAGTCAACAACAACTCTCGAACTATTTCGTGCAGTTGCGAATCGTCACCAGTGTCCGCTCTCTAAGAAATGCATATACATTATGGAGTCTGTTTTCAACACTTCAGCTGGTATTTGATAGGTATTTCAAACAGCGCGTGGCGAAGCCATTTCTTTGCAGTATCCTTGCTTTTAGGAGAGACCACGTCTCCAAAGATTTCTTTCCAAATCCGCTTCGTAAAACCAGCGCCGTCACACGCCGTAAGCCACCTGACGGTGTGTGGCAGAGGGTACCTTGAGTACCTCTATCGGTTCTCTATTCCAGTCTCGTATTGTTCGTGGAAAGAAAGGTTGTCCGTAAGCCTCTGTGTGGGCTCTAATCTCTCTGATTTTATCCTCATGGTCTCTTCGCGAGATATACGTAGGAGGGAGCAGTATACTGCTTGACTCCTCGGTGGAGGTATGTTCTCGAATTGAACAAAAGCCCGTACCGAGCTACTGAGCGTCTCTCTTGCAGAGTCGTTCACTAGAGTTTATCAATCAGCTCTGTAACGCTATCGCGGTTACTAAATGATCCTGTGACGTAGCGCGCTGCTCTCCGTTGGATCTTCTCTATCTCCTCCATCAACCCCAGGTGGTACGGATCCCACACCGGTGAGCAGTATTCAAGCAGTGGACGAACAAGTGTATGTAACCTACTTCCTTTGTTTTCGGACTTCCTTAGGATGCTTCCAATTAATCTCAGGCTGGCATCTGCTTTACCGACGAATAATTTTATATGGTCATAACATTTTAAATCACTTCTAATGCCTAGTCCCAGATAATGTATGAAATCTACTGCTTCCAGTTGCTGACCTGCTAAATTCTAGCTAAATGATAAAGGATCTTTCTTTCTATGTATTCGCAGTACATTACACTTTTCTACATTGAGATTTAATTGCCATTCCCTGCATTATGCCTCAATTCGTTCCAGATCCTCCTGAACTTCAGTACAATTTTCCGTTGTTACAGCCTCTCGATATACTACAGCATCATCCGCAAAAAGCCTCAGTGAACTTCCGATGTCATCCACAAGGTCATCGATATATATTGTAAATAGCAACGGTCCTACGACTCTCCCCTGCGGCACACTTGAAATCACTCTTACTTCGGAAGACATCTCTCCATTGAGAATGACATGCTGCGTTCTGTTATCTAGGAACTCTTCAATCCAATCACACAATTGGTCTGATAGTCCATTACTCTTACTTTATTCATTAAACTACTGTCTGGAACTGTATCAAACGCCTTGCGGAAGTCAAGAAACACGGTATCTACCTGGGAACCCGTGTCTATGGCCCTCTGAGTCTCTTGGACGAATAGCGCGAGCTGGGTTTCACATGATCGAAACCCATGCCGATTCCTACATAGTAGATTTCTAGTCTCCAGAAAAGTCATTATACTCGAACATAATACGTGTTCCAAAATTCTGCAACTGATAGACGTTAGAGATATAGGTCTATAGTTCTGCACATCTGTTCGACGACCCTTCTTGAGAACGGGGATGACCTGTGCCCTTTTCCAATCTTTTGCAACGCTACACTCTTCTACAGACCTACGGTACACCGCTGGAAGAAGGGAGGCAAGTTCCTTCGCGTACTTGTGTAAACTCGAACTAGTATCCCATTAGGTCCAGTGACCTTTCGTCTTTTGAGTGATTTTAATTGTTTTTCTATCCCTCTGTCATCTACTGCGATACCTACCATTTTGTCATCTGTGCGATAATCTAGAGAAGGAACTACAGTGCAGTCTTCCTCTGTGAAACAGCTTTGGAAAAAGACATTTAGTATTTCGTTCTGTCATCCTCTGTTTCAGTACCATTTTGGTCACAGAGTGTCTGGACTTTTTGTTTTGATCCACCTACCGCTTTGACATAAGACCAAAATTTATTAGGATTTTCTGCCAAGTCAGTACATAGAACTTTACTTTCGAATTCATTGAACGCCTCTCGCATAGCCCTCCTCACATTACATTTCGCTTCGTGTAATTTTTGTCCACAAGATTCTGACGCGTCAGATACTGTCTCAGCTGTATATATCATAACTGGTCTCACTATTGTTTTGTATATTCTTTCTTAAATCAAGTCTTTTCCTGTATGTTTGATCTTCCAAATTGTATCTTTTAAACACCCAACCAATTTGTTTGCTTTGGCTACTTGATCTCTAACATCCGTTTCTGCAGTCGGCCTATCATACGCATTCAATAAAATATTCCGAAACGAACATTAATAAATCTAATTGGACAGTTAACGACGGGTCACAAAATGTACAGTTTATTATCGCAATCCTTCCTTCTCCAAAAATCAGTCAGAGCTACGATTTGATTTAGAAAAGTATGGCATGCCGCAAAGCAGAATGAATTTCTACCCACTGAAATTTCAGGTGTACGGCAACTGCGGCGGGAATAACTCATAGTCTTGAGACGTGTGCAATTCCTTCCCAGATGCATAGAAACCCATATGCCTAACGGGTCTGCATACCAAGAAAGTTACTGACCAGCTGATACTGATTCAAATATTACGCCCAGCGCGCTTAACACAACAATGGTAATTGGAAACTAAATTGTCAGTAGACAAAGGTTATTTTTACTGCAGGGTTCAGCTTAACCAGCTGTGGGTGAATAGCAGCTGTGGTTGCTTGATTGTCGATACTCACTATGCAACCAAACTGAAGAACCTTACTGTAGTTGTTGCTACTGTTGTTGTTATTGCACTCTTCTTCTTTTTTTGTTCTTCTCCATCCTTTCTTCCAACGTTTAAGCCTGTTTCCTTCAATATGCCTCAGTCTATCTTGAGATTGTCACTTTATCTGTTCCTTGAAAGGATTATATTTCTTGTAAATGCTGCTGATTTATTTCTTACGATTTGCATAGTTTTTCGTACATCCTTCCTGTCTGTCTTCGTCCCACTCATGCTTTCTCTCATGTATTCACTCGTTAGTGAAGTTCTCTTAACATTCCTTTCTAACGCTTTTACTTCTCCCTCTGTCCGTCAGTGTCTTCTCAGCGGCTGCAATCCTCCGCAAGGATTTTCAATTTTATGCGTTTCAAAAGTCTTCTAGATTTTGACGCTTCAGATACTGTCTCAGCTGTGTATATCATAACTGGTCTCACTATTCTTTTGTATATTCTTTTTTAAATCACGTCTTTTCCTGTATGTTTGTTTTTCCAAATTGTATCTTTTAAACACCCATACGCGTGGTTTTCTTTGGCTAAGTGATCTCTAACTTCGTTTTAAATATTTCCACTACTGCACAATTCAATACCAAGGTATTTAAATGTCCTTACCTGTTGAATAATTCCTCATTTTCTTCGGGTATGCATTTAACTAGTTGCATAGATATGATCGCACTTTCGGTGTTTTGAGCAGACATCATAATCAAGATTTTGGCTCCCGCATTAAATACATGTAAAATTTCTGCAGGTTATCTTCATTGTTTGCAGGCATAACTGCGTCTTCAGCGTAACAAATGACTTCTGTTTCTTCATTTCCTTTGTATAACCATTAGCAGCTAATACCTTTCTGTCACCACGTCCATGAATATATTAAAAAGTTGCGCATGTACCGTTAGTTAAACTCGAACTGTTCTTGTCCTGAATGCAGCTGTTGGAATAAATGTCTTCAGTTTTTTAATTCCGGTGGAAGGAATGCTGGAATTGTTGAGGAGATTTACCAAGGAATAGAAAAGCAACTGAAAGCACTCAACAGAGGGAAGTCCACTGGACCTGACGGGATACCAATTCGATTCTACATAGAGTACGCCACAGAACTTGCATCCCTTCTAACAGCCGTGCACCGCAGGACTCTCGAAGAACGGAAGGTTCCAAATGACTGGAATAGAGCACAGGTAGTTCCAGTTTTCAAGAAGGGTCATCGAGCAGATGCGCAAAACTATAGGCCTATATCTCTGACATCGATCTTTTGTAGAATTTTAGAACATAGTTTTTGCTCGCGTATCATGTCACTTCTGGAAACCCAGAATCTACTCTGTAGGAATGAACATGGATTCCGGAAACAGCGATCGTGTGAGAACCAACTCGCTTTATTTGTTCATGAGACCCAGAAAATATTAGATACAGTCTCCCGGGTAGATGCCATTTTCCTTGACAACCGAAAGGCGTTCGATACAGTTCCGCACTGTCGGCTGATAAGCAAGGTAAGAGCCTACTGAATATCAGACCAGTGTGGCTGGATTGAAGAGTTTTTAGCAAACAGAACACAGCATGTTGTTCTCAATGGAGAGACGTCTGCAGACGTTAAAGTAACCTCTGGCGTTCCACAGGGGAGTGTTATGGGACCATTGTTTTTCACAATATATATAAATGACCTAGAAGATAGTGTCCGAGGTCCCATGCAGCTTTTCGCGGATGATGCTATAGTATACAGAGAAGGTGCAGCATTAGAATCTTGCAGCGAAATGCAGGAAGATCTGCAGCAGATAGGCACTTGGTGCAGGGAGTGGCAACTCACCCTTAACATAGACAAATGTAATGTATTGCGAATACATAGAGATAAGGATCCTTTATTGTATGATTATATGATAGCGCAACAAACACTGGTAGTAGTTACTTCTGTAAAATATCTGGGAGTATGCGTGCGGAACGATTTGAAGTGGAATGATCATATAAAATTAATTGTTGGTAAGGCGGGTGCCAGGTTGAGATTCATTGGGAGAGTCCTTAGAAAATCTAGTCCATCAACAAAGAAGGTGGCTTACAAAACACTCTTTCGACCTATACTTGAGCATTGAGCATCAGTGTGGGATCCGTACCAGATGGGATTGACGGAGGAGATAGAGAAGATACAAAGAAGAGCGGTGCGTTTCGCCACAGGGTTATTTGGTAAGCGTGATAGTGTTACGGAGATGTTTAGCAAACTCAAGTGGCAGATTCTGCAAGAGAGGCGCTCTGCAGCGCGGTGTAGCTTACTGTCCAGATTTCGAGAGGGTGCGTTTCTGGATGAGGTATCGAATATATTGCTTCCCCCTACTTATACGTCCCGAGGAGATCACGAATGTAAAATCAGAGAGATTCGAGCGCGCGCGGAGCCTTTCCGGCAGTCGTCTTTCGCGCGAACCATACGCGACTGGAACAGGAAAGGGAGGTAACGACAGTGGCACGTAAAGTGCCCTCCGCAACACACCGTTGGGTTGCTGGTGGAGTATAAATGTAGATTTAGATGTAGATGTATCACATCTGTTACCCGATTCCTGTCGAGAGCCTTGTGTATGTCAATAAAACAAAGATTCAGTATCTCATTTAATTCTTTCGTCTTACATCGGATTATTCTCCAAACTTGCTTCTGTAGTGCGCAGAAGTCATGTTTTATATTTTTACAAAGGATTTCTCACTGCTCTTAAAACGACTCACTGGCTATTTAGTCTCATTACGAAGCCTTTTGAAATGTTCAAAAGATTTTTGTGTTTTGAGTGTTTAGTTTTAAAGATCAAAGTTAAAAATGCCAAAAAGTCGCAAATAGTATGACGTATGATATCTTCACAGCGGGGAAACAAATCGGCCGTGCCCTTCTCATAGGAACCATTCCAGGAATTGTCTTAAGCTGTTTAGGGAAACAACGGAAAAACAAAATCTCGAAATACGCAGTGGGAATTGAACCGCCGGCCTACTGAATGTTACCACCAAGCGGCTTTTCTCCGTTAGGTCATCGTCGATGACATAATGGCCAGATCTTTGTAAGATAAATAAAGCAATAAAGAAATAGAAAGACATTGATAAATAAAGAACCACACCAGCTGTTAAACGATCCTTTATTGGAACGACCGATTTCGCAGCTTCATAGCTGCAGCGTCAGGTGTACACCTGAGTAGAAGAATGGGGGGAAAATAAAATACATAATATTGTCTACACACAAGTTAAAATAGGACTATCGGTGTTAAATCGGTGATACAACATTCTTGGTCAACTTTCGATGTCTGGGGTCCGCAGTGCAAAATATATCCTCTAATGATATTATTATTATAAATAGCAGTCAGCTACACTGCTCTTTAAATTGCTTTTTTTATAAATTACTCTGATTCCATTTCTGTATACTCTAATTTTTTCGCAATAATTTTGTTATTGTCTATGGTTTGTGGTATTTTCTTGGTGTTATGTGTTTGTTGCATGCTATTCCTGTTGTAATCGCTGTTACTATGGATATGTATTATTTAGTGTGTCTGATTTATTACTTAACCCGTTTCCTTGCTTTATTATGTGAATAAAGGTATCTCAGTACTTTTTGTATTTTGTGTCAGTTAGTTCATTAAGTAGATTTTGTGGTGTTACTGTATGCACATCCTCAAGTGTGTTGTTGATTGGTCCCTTTTGCGTAATATGGAGGATTTATAGTACTTCGTTTATGGGTTTTACACCATGTATTTTTGTTTGTAGATCTTGAAAAAAATGTGGTGTGCTCCTTATATCTATTACAGAAAAACAAAACAAAAGATAAAAATCTTAATTAAAATTTAAAAAATTCCTGGCAATCGCATAATTAGAACTAAACTTATAAAAATAACAATTAAACAACCAAGTTTCCACACATCACTTAATTATAATGGCAACTATGAAAAACGTATAATATTGCTGACCTGTCGTCATCCAAGCAGTCAAGAGAAAAGTAGCATACATAAAAACCGACCAAAGCCAGATATACGTCTCCAACGTACGTGTAAGGAGAAAATAATAATTCTGAAAAACTGCAGGAAATGGCAGCAACGATATTACATGTAAGGTAGAAACACCAAATGAATGGTTATAACTTTTCAGACCTCAGTTACATTACATTATATAAAAACCGCCACTTACTTAAGTATTCACAGAGTACCTGATGATGATGTCAGTATCTGAAATGGGCTCATCGTGAATGATTTATAACGTAAAAACCATTTAAAGAACAGTGTAACTGGCTGATATTTAAAATCATTCTTGGTCAAATCAAAAGAAAACGGCCGTCGCAGGACCGGTACTCAAGTAACAAAACAGACAGAACGATGGAGTCAACCACGACAGATAGTAGGGGATGCTACAATAAAAAAGTCAAGAGAAACGATAGGACCTAAAATAAAAAATTTGAAAGTGTGAAATTAAATTGAGCAGGTAATAATATGGGAATATAATCAGATAATTTCACCGCTGGCTAAGGATCATGAAGCAGGATAGACTCCTGTGGCAGTAGCATGCGGTGGTAATGAGGCAGAAAAACCACAATGAAGCAGGAAACCTACCATGAAAATAGACATTAATAAGCAATGAAGACAGGTTGGGGGCGACACAGGAGTGGAGAAACAAACGATGCTGAAAAATGAAAGAAGGACGATAGTAAGGAACTTACCAGAATGTGAAACTTCGCAATCACACAAGCCTGGAACATAAAATATTCTTGATAGAAAATAAAAGACACTAGATCTAGCACATAATCAGCAGCTTACTATAAGGAAAACTTCGATTTAAAGAAGGTAAGAGATGTAAAGGGGATCTCAAGAAGAGAGGGGTTTGAGTTGAAGATCGATAGATAAAAGATATTAAACATTAACGAAATTAACAAAATTTTGGAAAGTCGAATTATAAACCGTAACGATATTTTTAGGAAGAATAAAAACAGAAGACAGATGACAGGGGAGATGGTTGTGGAAGAATTTCCCTTCACCGAGTCTGTATGACTGTGAGTGTCGATATCGATATACCGAGGAAAACCTGTCGCTGACATACGTCGATATTTTTCAAGAAAAAGTATCGAGATATAGATATTTTATTAACAGACCAAGTTCGCTCGGAGGTAGGAGGCGAAAGGGCACTGACAGTGAGGTCAGTAAGGCGAAACATTTCGCTCTGGGTGAGGCGGCGGGGCGAGTAATGTGCCGGCGGTTGACGGCTGGTACATGTTCGGCAGTTAACAGTCACCGGGTCTGAGTGTAGCAGCGATATCAGGAAGAGACTCCCAGGCGGGGTCCTGGATTGCGAACCATTATTACCTCGGCTACGGACGTCTGGGGTGCGAGAGAAGGAGCGTGTTGTGTGCTCCAGCGGTGGACCGGGCCTGCCGGCGGGCGAAGGCCCTGCTCTGTTCTCAAGTTGTGTGTCGGCTCCAGCCTGTCGTCCTTCCTGCATCATTCCACGAATATGTCTGGCGAGCTTCCGATTTGGTTTATCGGATGCGAGTGAGCCGAGCGTTCGCTGTAACCATAGCTATAATTGCCATTTCCTGCACCAGTACTGTGACTGTTTATTTCCGTATTTTCTATTTGTGCGAAGTGTAAGTCCGGCTCCATATCAGATTTATGATTATTGATCCCGCCTCTCTCTTTAGGCAGGAAAGTTGCGTGTGCGCTCCTTAAAACTACTGAATTTCTTTATTTAAAGCTGCAATGTGAGTGTTATGCGCGAAGTTCGGTCTCAACTTCCTAGTTGATTGCTATAGGGCGTCAGATTTGTGGCGGCGAGCATTTATACGAGGGTTGGAACTTAAATAGTGGCAACTATTTATTCACAACCGATGCATGTTTAGACCTGTTGCTGTCCTACAAAGTAATCACCAGCGTTGTGTACTACCCGTTGCCAGCGACGTGGAAGCCGTAGTATACCGTTAGCAGAGCCTGTTCTGTTTATGGTGCGAATGGGGCGGTCTACTGCCTGTCGAATCTCTGGAACAGTTCTGAGGCGAATGCCACAAAGTGGTTCCTTCATCTTCGGAATCAAATCAAAATCACAAGGACCTAAGAGGGATGGAAATGGTACAAACACCCACAATAAGAAATTATTTGCCATCAAAAGCGCAATTTGTTTTAAAAAGGCTCTTACGGTGGAAGGGTGGCAACTTTATAAAAATTACTATTTAAATAAAACCCATGAAATTCAGACTTACATACAGTGTACAACATGCTCTACATTACAAATATAGCGCCTCGCAAGATGATAGGCAAAATAAAAACATATTTCAGGCATGCAGTCTTTACCTTAATTCTATAAATTCATTAATACCGAATCCGACAAACATGACAGAGGCAGCTATTAACGTACGGCAGATTGACGGAGGGGGGGGGGAGGGGGGTTTACTAAACAACCCGAACCGCAAATTGCTCTAAACCTCCACAATTCCACAAGGGAAAAACGGACCACCCAATTCACAAATAACACCTTCCCGCGGGTGGGCAAACGGAGAAGAATGGTGGGACGACCCCAAAACAAAGTGGCTGATGACCTCACCAAGTAAACAAATAGAATTTAACAATTAAATGAAACAACATATCTCCAACCACTTCTAATAAACTGCGATTTCTGGCGAAGACCTGGCGCAGCACCCCCAACGCTCTCCCGAACCGTCCGCTGCCAGCCGCTTCAACGGACGCAGGAAGGCGCGCCGATCTCCCGTCTCACGGCGTCGCAGCTCCCACCGGACAGCTCGATGTCGTGGCTTCGCTCCTGTTGCCCTCGTGTGAATCGCGAAGCCAGTACCGCTTCCTATACGGCGCTGGACTCATGTGGGGACCTCACATGCGCCGACGCTCAAGACGGGCAAGTCATCTGGTGTGTCAGTGCGCGACCGACCTATCCAACCGCCAATGACCGTTGCCCGAGCAACTCGAGCAGACTGGCGGCCTAACTCGCAGACTCAGACTGCAGGAACTCAGCCCCGACGGAGCGACCACTAGCTGAGTTCTGTTACTGGTGGAGTGGCAAGACTTTCATTTTCTGGCTTTAAACTTCATCCAAAGGACAGACTTACTAGCACTCCGACGACAGACAGACACTAACGGCCGCGCAAACGCAAACTAGAGACAGACCAGCAACTGGTGACGCGAGACTGACCTAGGCTTACTGCGACTGACTAGACTCGACCGAGTGACAGACTAACCGACTACCGAGCTCATAGTGCCCCTTAAACGCAGGTAAACAGGCAACCTTTCCCCTTTCCCACCAGAGGGAGACGCCAAAGCTGCGATTGCCACAGCGGCGCCACCGCCAGAAACGGAAGGCGACTGCTTTACACTACGCGCTCCGGCGTGCTCTTCAAAACAGCAAATTTTTGGTGGGAGTTGGGTGAAATCTGCCTGGTTGGCAGACAGGCGCAGCGTCCGAAAGAGCAGCCAAGTCCGCGCTCGACCGAACGACGAGCGGGGTGCAGGTGGCCCTACACCACTTAATATTTACGAGCCCACGATGCCTCGCCAAGATAGGGTTGTGGTATCGATAGTAACGATGCCACATAGCTTCTCAAGTTGGCACTACGAGAGACACAGACGACAGCGCCCTCTAGCCGGTGCTGTCGAGGTCTACGAGCTCCGCGACTGCTTCTGCCCCATTTCATTAGGTGCAACCAGCCAGGACATTTCACTTAAACTTCGCACCACCTTGCAAGTTATGTATTCTGATCCAACCCACGCGCCGCCTTCCAGGCGGGATACAAAAAGGGTTGTGTAGCCCATCGATGTATTTGTCTTAATCATTGCGTACCTACTGCAGCTTAAATTTTAATTATTTTTTATTTGCTGGTTAAGTGTTAACCAGTTACTTTTACAATTGAGTAATTACTAAATTTATTTACTTAAATGTGTTTATGCAAGTGTGGCTAGGCCAGCTGAATGGATATTAATCTTACTCCTTGTATATACTGTTGGTTTTTTAACTGGCCGAACACTAGGAGATTTAGGATCTGTTAATTTAATCAATGCTTTCATTGACTATTTGTGCCATTCTGAGCACAATATTTAAAATCGATTTTATGTGTCTATTTCTCTTATGTGCCTTCGCGCTCCTTCGCTGTCCGGCGGTATACTTGCGGAGTGTACTTCTATCTTGGATTGTGACTCTTATTCACTTTCGCGAAAGAATTTTTAGCTCTTTTATTGTACTGCCATGGTTTTTAATGTTGTATTTTACCTGTTCACTATTAATCGATCGTAAATTATTCTGTTGCTTAGTAGTCAGCACCAGTTGAGATGTTTTTCCAATAGATGTATAATAAATGCCGCGCGGGATTAGCCGAGCGGTCTGGGGCGCTGCGGTCATGGACTGTCCGCAGCTCGTGGTCGTGCGGTAGCGTTCTCGCTTCCCACGCCCGGGTTCCCGGGTTCGATTCCCGGCGGGGTCAGGGATTTTCTCTGCCTCGTGATGACTGGGTGTTGTGTGCTGTCCTTAGGTTAGATAGGTTTAAGTAGTTCTAAGTTCTAGGGGACTGATGACCATAGATGTTAAGTCCCATAGTGCTCAGAGCCATTTGAACGGTCATGGACTGTGCGGCTGATCCCGGCGGAGGTTCGAGTCCTCTGTCGGGCATTGGTGTGTGTGTGATTGTCCTTACGATAATTTAGGTTAAGTTGTGTGTAAGCTTAGGGACTGGTGACCTTAGCAGTTAAGTCCAATAAGATTTGACACACATTTGAAGATTTTTGTTTAATAAATCTCAGTGTGTTCTGTTAAAATAAAGTTTACAACACGGAAGATGCTTAGGCTCCTCTTGGCCCTATCCTCCCTACGACAGACTGCCTGACGTGGGTGTTGCAATAAAGTAAGTAACTATATTTATTTTCCTCCGCTCTTTCTCTTCTCTGATATGTCCTTTACATCCTCATCTTCTTTAACTGAAAGTTTCCATTATTCTATACCTACGATTACGCGCTGTATCTACAGAGTTGTTCTTTGCCAAAACTACAGTTCGGTAATATCTGTACAGTACACAAATCCCGTAGTGAATGGCACTATTACTGGTAGTACTGGTAACATTGGTAGGAAAGAAACATAAATGAATGTGTGAGAGAGGAACTGCGAGCCGACGACTTCTCTTGGTTGTTTATTTATTTTGTATCGTTACGAAATATAAATTTCATTTTATAATTAGTAGGAATTAGGTGATGGCATAACTTCTGCGCTTTTTGTGTAACCAAGGCAGTTACTTTAATACAAGTACAGTTTCCATGCACAAACTTAAAAAGAACTGTATAATTGCACTTTTTCTGTACTCAGTAGGACGTTCTTGATCAGAGGCGAGAATTTCCTGTTACTAATAAGTGTGTAAGCTCTTTATGAACAGCAGAAACATGTTTTATAAAAGCTGGATGAAGTATTGAAGCGGAGTCGTCTTTTTTTGTTTTGTTTTAAATGTTGCCTTTGTTAGGAAATAGTTTTATTGCTCTGTATGATATATCTGAATCTTTTTTATTTTTAATACGTCCCTCTTTTTCATGTTACAAACAAGATTATTTGAACAAAAGATGAATTAAACATTAATTTCAATTTTTCTATAAATACTGTTTATTTTTAAGTAACATACAGGAGGATAAATCTGTAGAAGAATAATATTGCGTAGGTTATGCGGTCCTCTATATACCCCCATTTTCTTCTACACAGTTCAACAGTCCCGTTTGCTAGGAGAGTCTAGTTAAGACACCGGTCACATACTCAAACAAACGGATCAAATGATGCAACGTCCGTAGGGCTACTAGGAAAACTGTCGGAGGCTATGATTACGTACGATAGTCTATGGTAGCCTGCAGTAGTTTTCGGACACTACCTGTATTTAATGTCCCTTTTCTATGAAGAACTATTAGAGTTCATAATTTTTACATTAATCAGCTATATAAGGAAGTCACCCATGTTTATCTTTCCCGAGATATCTTGGCATTTACTGCCCCTGTCGTGCTCCCGTTGTGTCCCTTGTTGCCTGGTCAGTGCACTCTGGGCTGACCAGTCGGTTCTTTGGCCCTGCGCGCTCAGTGTTCTCCTGTGCTTGTTTCGCCTACGTGACTACTGAGTTTCACATCCTGGTAAGTTCCTTAATATCGTCCCTCTTCCAGTTTTCACCATCTTTTGGTTAGTCTGTTTCTCTATTTCCGTTCATTGTCTATTAATGCTTTGTTTTTATTTCAAGTTTCCTATTTTATCGTGATTTTTATTTGACTTGTTTTTCTGCATGCATACCACCGTATGCTATTGTCACGAGAGTCTATTCTGCTTTATATTGCTCTCCCCATGGTGAGATTATCTGATTATATCCCCATTTTATTAATTGCCTTCATCTTAATTGCACATTTTCAAACTTTGAATTTTAGACCCTATCAGTTCTCTTAACGCTTTTTATTGTATGATCCATTACTACCTGAAGTCGAATACTCCATCGTTCTGCCGATTTTGGTGTCTAACTACCATTTCTTCGACGGACGCTTTAGTTTGATATGGCTAAGAATGTTGGGTCGTTCATTTAACTCCGCTCTTGATTTTGTCTGAACTGAATGTACATACTTTTATATTATTTACTACATCTTTCTATAAACTGGGGTATAGAAAATATTGATTACTTTTCTCCATTTTTCTACTCATACCCATGGTTAAGAAAGCAACTACAAGGTGCGAACCCGATCGTTTCAAGGAAGACTCAGCGTTTACGGTTCTTGATTTGTGAAATATTTCCACAGATGTGGCTGCCGGGAGTATAATGTGTTTTGAAATAACAAGACGTCTCAAAAGATGAGTTCCTTAGATTTAATATGGACTGCAAGGTACATAGATACCCTATGTTAACATTACAGTATGGGCTGGATCACGTATCGGAGAATCCAGTTTATGGACTTATTAGCTCTTTAAAAAAAGAAAGTGTTAAACATTTAGATTTACAGGATTTCTGTACTTAAAATATGAAGCAGTGAAGCACTTATATAGTTTTTAGCTGTTTCATGTAAAATATTGTTTGCTACAAGTACATACTTTGCTACATCAATCTTACATGTACAATGTGGGTGCAGTACAAGTTGTTTGTCCACTTATCGCGATTTAAATAAGGCACAGGAAGCAGCAAACAGTAAAATGCCGTAAACGTAAGCTTTTTGATAACACGTAAATATCACTCCACCTGCGGGTCCGGGGATTAGAATAGGCCCGAGGTATTCCTGCCTGTCGTAAGAGGCGCCTAAAAGGAGTCCCACCCCCTCAAGGGGGTCGTTAGCGCCTGCGTCCGGAGACGGACGGTTCCACGACCTCTATTTGCGGTCATTTTGCTTTTTCACTTCTCGTTTCTTCCTTCCTTTGGTTGGTTCCTTTCTTTGCTCTTTTCCACCTCACTGTCTTCCTTACTCTTTCCCTTGTCTTCTTCTCCTTGCCTTTTCATTGCCTTCTTCTCCTTGCCTTCTCATTGCCTTCTTCTCCTTGCCTTCTCTGGTCTCCCTCTCGGCGTTTGAGACAGTCTGTCCTCTCTCTCCCTCTCTCTCCTCCTTTTCCTCTTCTTCCTTCCTCCCTGTGCGTGCCTGAAGGCCGACCCACGCGTTCGCACGCGTAGCCGGTGACGGGCTAACGCGTAATTCCCCGCCCTGGGTAGACATGTAAGGCACGCGCGTACCCCCTGGTAAAGGCCAGGCCTGGGGAGGGGTGATTGCCTGAGCTGATACCTTCTGACCATGCCGATTGGTCCCTCCGTCTGGTTCTCGGGAGGTGTGACCTGAGGTGTAAACATTCACCTAAGGCGGGAGTGCCCTCTGTGAGGGTCCCCACAAGGAAGGAGCGCGCCATCGGAGACGCTGGCAATCATGGGGGATTCCTCCGCAATGGATTTCACTCCATCTGTCTCGACTTCTGCCCAAAAACGGAAACGTGACCAGCCATCAGTGACAAAAGTACTACCGCCTGCCCCACAGTACCTCGTCGTTTCTCGATCTGAGGACGGAAAGGATTTTTCCTCTGTCAACCCTTTTGTTATCCAGAAGGGTGTCGATGCCATAGCCGGATCTGTCAAATCTTGTACCAGGTTGCGTAATGGTACCTTATTACTAGAAACTGAGAGCGCCTTTCAGGCACAAAAACTGCTTCGGGCCACACTCCTGTACACGTTCCCTGTGCGGGTGGAGGCTCACCGAACCTTGAATTCGTCTCGTGGTGTGGTCTATACTAGCTCCCTCGACGGACTGACTGACGAGGAGATTCAATCTTTCCTCACTGAGCAGGGCGTGACGGCTGTCCATAGGGTCATGAAAAAGGTCAACAATGACCTTGTACCGACCCGGACACTTTTCTTGACCTTCGATAGTGTTAAGCTGCCATCGCGCATCAAGGCGGGCTACGAGGTTATTTCTGTTCGCCCCTATGTCCCGACACCTACGCGCTGTTACCAGTGTCAGCGTTTCAATCACACTCGACAGTCTTGTTCCAATGCGGCTAAATGTGTCACTTGTGGCAGGGATGCCCATGAGGGTGACTGTCCACCTCCGTCTCCTCGTTGTGTGAACTGTCAGGGTAACCATGCCGCGTCCTCCCGTGACTGTCCTGTCTATAAGGAAGAACGCTGTATCCAAGAAATTCGGGTCAAAGAGAAAGTGTCCACCTCGGCTGCTCGCAAGCTATTGGCTAGTAGGAAGCCCACGCTGCTCCCAGCGGGGAAATACAGTACTGTCCTCGCCTCTCCTCGGACTACCAGGGAGGTGGCAACCCAGACATGCGATCTGACCTTCAGCACCACGGTCGTCGGTTCGGCCAGTGCTAAGATCGCCCGGTCGACGTCTCCTCTTCCTCCCGTCACCCCTCAGACACAAGCACCTTCATCAGCTTCTGCCAGGACGAAGACCCAGAAGTCAGATGCACGGGCCTTTAAGAAGGAACCGTCCCGTGCAGACTTCCTACGTACCTCGACCTCCCAGCCTTCGACCGGTACTTCCACCAAACGACCTCCCAAGAAGGCTCCTAGGAAGCACAGTTCTCCTACTCCGCCACGGCGCATTTCTTCTCCTGCGCCACCCAGCGGTTGCCGCCCCAGGCCGTCATCCGTTTCGCCTGGCCGCACCGCTGGTAGCCGAACATGTGGCCGTTCACCGGCGGAGGAAGCCCCCCCCCCCCCCCCTCCCGGCCATCTTCCCAAGATGGCCGATGAACCTATAGACCCAATGGACGAAGACTGTCCGCCTACTGATAGCGGCGGCAGTGCTCGCTCGAAGCCAGGCCCTCCGCGGCCTTCGAGGTGACCCCTTCTTTTATCTTCCTTTTCTTACGATGGCACTTATTCACTGGAATATTCGCAGCATTCGCTCCAATCGAGAGGACTTGAAGTTGCTGCTCCGCTTGCACCGTCCGCTCGTCGTAGCCCTCCAGGAAACGAAGCTACGCCCATGCGATCAAATTGCCTTGGCACACTACACCTCTGTGCGTTTTGACCTACCCCCTGTGGTGGGTATCCCGGCTCATGGAGGGGTTATGTTGCTGGTCCGGGATGATATTTACTATGATCCCATCACGTTGCACACCGGCCTACAGGCAGTTGCCATCCGCATTACTCTCCCCACATTTACATTTTCCATTTGTACCGTTTACACCCCATCGTCATCTGCCGTTACCAGGGCAGACATGATGCAACTTATTGTTCAGCTACCTGCACCATTTTTGTCAACTGGAGACTTCAATGCCCACCATCCCCTTTAGCGCTCTCCAGCATCCTGCCTGAGGGGCTCCCTGTTAGCAGACCTTTTCAACCAGCTCAACCTTGTCGGCCTCAATACTGGCGCCCCTACTTTTCTTTCGGACACATCTCACACCTATTCCCATTTAGACCTCTCTATATGTACTCCCCAACTTGCACGCCGGTTTGAATGGTATGCACTTTCTGATACATATTCGAGCGACCACTTCCCGTGTGTTATCCATCTCCTGCAGCATACCCCCTCTCCATGCTCCTCTAGTTGGACCATCTCCAAGGCAGACTGGGGGCTCTTCTCTTCCAGGGCGACCTTTCAGGATCAAACCTTCACAAGCTGCGATCGTCAGGTCACACACCTCACGGAAGTCATTCTCGCTGCTGCTGAATATTCCATCCCTCGCCCTACTTCTTCTCCACGTCGCGTACCGGTCCCCTGGTGGACTGCAGCATGTAGAGACGCTTTACGTGCTCGTCGACGTGCTTTACGCACCTTTAAACGCCACCCTACAGTGGCGAATTGTATCAATTATAAACGATTACGTGCTCAATGTCATCGTGTTATTAAAGAAAGCAAGAAAGCCAGCTGGGCTGCTTTCACAAGCACCTTCAACAGTTTTACTCCTTCTTCTGTTGTCTGGGGTAGCCTGCGCCGGCTATCTGGCACTAAGGTTCACTCACTAGTTTCTGGCTTGACGGTCGCGAATGACGTCCTTGTGGCCCCTGAGGATGTCTCCAATGCCTTCGGCCGCTTTTTCGCCGAGGTTTCGAGCTCCGCTCATTACCACCCTGCCTTCCTCCCCCGCAAACAGGCAGAGGAGGCTAGGCCACCTAACTTCCGCTCCTCGAATCGTGAAAGTTATAATGCCCCATTCACCATGCGGGAACTCGAAAACGCACTTGCCCGGTCACGGTCCTCCGCCCCAGGGCCTGATTCTATTCATATTCAGTTGCTGAAGAACCTTTCACCTGCGGGTAAAGGTTTTCTTCTTCGTACTTACAATCGCATCTGGACTGAGGGACATGTTCCTGCATGCTGGCGCGAGTCTATTGTTGTCCCGATTCCTAACCCGGGGAAGGACAAGCACTTGTTTTCCAGTTATCGACCCATCTCTCTTACCAGCTGTGTCTGTAAAGTGATGGAGCGCATGGTTAACTCTCTATTGGTTTGGCTGCTCGAGTCTCGACGCCTACTTACCAATGTACAATGTGGATTTCGTAGGCGCCGCTCTGCTGTCGACCATCTGGTTACCTTGTCGACCTTCATTATGAATAACTTCTTGCGGAAGCGCCCGACCGCGGCTGTGTTCTTTGATTTGGAGAAGGCTTACGACACCTGTTGGAGGGCGGGCATTCCCCGCACCATGCATACATGGGGCCTTCGCGGTCGCCTCCCTCTTTTTATTCGTACATTTTTAATGGATCGACGGTTCAGGGTACGTGTGGGTTCTGTCCTGTCAGACACCTTTCGCCAGGAGAATGGTGTGCCACAGGGCTCAGTTTTGAGCGTCGCTCTCTTCGCCATCGCGATCAATCCAATAATGGATTGCCTCCCAGCTGATGTATCAGGCTCCCTTTTCGTGGACGATTTTACCATCTATTGCAGCGCGCAGTGTACACGTGTCCTGGAGCGCTGTCTTCAGCGTTCTCTTGACCGTCTTTACTCCTGGAGTGTCGCCAATGGCTTCCGTTTTTCTGCCGAGAAGACGGTCTGTATTAACTTCTGGCGCTACAAAGAGTTTCTCCCACCGTCCTTACGACTCGGTCCCGTTGCTCTCCCATTCGTGGAGACAACAAAATTTTTAGGTCTTACATTTGACAGGAAACTTAGTTGGTCTCCACAAGTGTCATATTTGGCTGCCCGTTGTAACCGTTCTCTAAATGTCCTCCGTGTTCTCAGTGGTATGTCGTGGGGAGCGGATCGAACCGTCCTGCTTCGTCTATATCGGTCGATCGTCCGCTCCAAGCTGGATTATGGGAGCTTCGTATACTCCTCTGCACGGCCATCCATCTTACGCCGCCTCAACTCCATACAACATCGGGGTTTACGACTTGCGATCGGAGCGTTTTATACTAGTCCCGTCGAGAGTCTTCATGCTGACGCTGGTGAGTTGCCACTCACCTACCGGCGCGATATACTGCTTTGTCGGTATGCCTGTCGGCTACTGGCAATGCCCGACCACCCGTCTTATCGTTCCTTTTTTGATGACTCTCTCGACAGTCAATACGGGTTGTATGTCTCTGCCCTGCTACCCCCTGGAGTTCGCTTTCGTCGCCTCCTTCAACACCTTAATTTTTCACTCCCTGCAACCTTTCGAGTGGGCGAGAGCCACACGCCACCTTGGCTCCAGGATCAGGTTCGCGTCCACCTTGACCTCTGCTCGCTCCCGAAGGAGGTTACCCCCGGTTCAGTCTACCACTCCCGTTTTATCGCACTTCGTTCGAAGTTCATTAATATGACCTTCATTTATACAGACGGCTCTAAGACCAATGACGGGGCTGGGTGTTCCTTTATTGTCGGGGCACAAAGTTTCAAATACCGGCTCCATGGCCTTTGTTCGGTCTTCACAGCTGAGCTCTTTGCCCTCTACCAGGCTGTCCTTTACATCTGCCGCCACCGACATTCTGCATATGTCATCTGCTCCGATTCCCTGAGCGCTATCCAGAGCCTCCGTGATCCGTACCCAGTTCACCCTTTCGTGCACCGGATCCAACGCTCTCTTCAGCAGCTGGTGGACGTCGGTTCTCCGGTTAGCTTTATGTGGGTTCCTGGCCATGTCGGTCTCCCTGGGAACGAAGCTGCAGATGCCGCGGCCAAGGCTGCGGTCCTCCAGCCTCGGACAGCATCTTGTTGTGTCCCTTCGTCAGATTGTAGCAGGGTCATTTGTCGGCGCATTTTATCGCAGTGGCATGCCGATTGGGCTGCACTTCCAGACAACAAACTTCGGGCCCTGAAACCTCTTCCCGTGGCTTGGACGTCCTCCTCACGCCCTTCTCGGCGGGAGGAGGTCGTTTTGGCCCGATTACGAATTGGCCACTGCCGGTTCAGCCATCGCCATCTGCTGACGGATGCGCCGGCGCCGTTCTGCCCCTGTGGGCAATTGCTGACGGTCTGCCATATTTTAACGGTCTGTCCCGATTTTAACACCCTGCGTCTTGATCTTGGCCTGCCTTGTACTGTAGAAGCCATTTTAGCGGATGACCCACGAGCAGCTGCTCGCGTTCTTCATTTTATCAATTTGACAACCCTCTCAAAGGACATTTGATTCTACTGTCTTCCTTTTTTAATCCTATGCCTGTTAGTCTGTCCTTTATCGTGTTTTCCGTTTCGTTGCTGTTTTAAACTTGTGACTCGCGGTGCATTCCTCACGTAGTCTGGGCGCTAATGACCGTTGAAGTTATGCGCCCTAAAACCACAAAAAAAAAAAAAACAAACGTAAATATCACTATCAACGCTCCTTTTCCAAAAGGGGGCAGTAATTAAAATATAAAATTGTCTTTGCAACGAAATCAAAGGGAAAAGTATCATAGCACTGATATGGGAGAGAATATGATCCACATTTCTGCGGAACATCAGTAAATTAATCGCTTTTATTAATCAAGCAAATTATATCGGTCGCTTCGATGCAGGCTAACTGTAGCGGAACGCACTGGGACTTCAGAAACGTTATTAATTCTGGTGTGCGGTACCGCCTGTGATGTTCTGCCTCAAATTATGTGCGATATCCATTAGTGCAGTATTGATCGTCATTCCATGAACAGGATTTCCAGTAGATCATAACTGCGTGCCCTCCGTAGTAGTATCAGGAAGTGTGTGTGTGTGTGTGTGTGTGTGTGTGTGTGTGTGTGTGTGTGTGTGTGTGTGTGTGTGCGTTTTAACATTCGAAAATGGTCACAAAATTTTTCATGGTTTTTTTACCTGCGACTACGTTCTTTTAATGCTGCTGAGGCAATAAATGAAGATTATCCTTGTGTATCGCTATCACATTACCCTGTCGGACCGAGAACGAAAAATGCAGTACAGGAATTCTGGCGAAATAACGCAATCCTTACGGCACACAATTCATCAACCAGCAGTTTCACACCAGTATTACCAAAACTACGGCCATTTGCTTTTATGACGCTCTAGTCGTCTTATACAATAGATAACATTCAGTCAGAGGCACTGGACACTTTTATGTGGTACTGGTTCCAAAGCTGCTTAGTCTTCAAATTGCATTGATATTTACTGTTAGGGTAGTAATAAGTGACCACGATCCATTCAACTCGAGTTGCGGACATTTACGAAGAAGATTACGTTTTTCTCTGCAGATCTCCAAAGAATCATGTGGTTGGCTGGAATAATAATAATAACAATAACGACGTTCACCAAGCACGGTAAAAACTTGTAACGGCCAAAGGTGGTAAATCTATACCCGAAATTTCGCCCTAAGTATACACCAAAATTACCAACCAGTTTAATCATAAATTCTTTTTACTATACTGAACTGGCATGTCAAATTTCTTTCTTTCTTACTACAAAGTACTCTGTGCGACAACGTCTCGACAGTCTCCAAGATATGTGGTCTATGAAATCTATCGCTAATCTCGTCTGACTAACCTTTAATGCTCAGATTACTTCGTTATGTAACGGAATTTTCGTTAGGTAATACTACTATTGACGTTATCTTTCGTTACAGCACGAATACTGTTACAAAAGTACATTTCACAATACGAAAACAATGCATTTCAGACAACTGACTGTTTCACTACCAACGGCCTAGCCGCCGTGGTAACACCGGTTTCCGTCAGATCACCGAAGTTAAGCGCTGTCGGACTGGGCCAACACTTGGATGGGTGACCAGCCGGTCTGCCGGGTGCTGTTGGCAAGTGGGGTGCACTCAGCCCTTGTGAGGCAAACGGAGGAGCTACTTGATTGAGAAGTAGCGGCTCCGGTCTCGGTAACTGACATACGGCCGGGAGAACGGTGTGCTGACCACATGCCCCTCCATATCCGCATCCAGTGACGCCTGCGGGCTGAGGATGACACGGTGACCAGTCAGTACCTTTGGGCCTTCATGGCCTGGGCGGGAGGAGTTTAGTTTTAATTTAGTTTAGACTGTTTCATTATGCACAAGAGTGTACCCTGTTTTTAAATTTTCTGGCATGTTAAAACTTTCTATAGGACCGCGACTCGAAGTTGGAACTCCGTTTTTCAAACTGAACTATCGAGGTACGTCTTCGATCCGTCCTAGCAGAACGGCATACAGAAAAGCTTCTATAAACTTGGAAAAGTATGAGAGAAGTGCTAGCGGAATTGAAGATGTGATTAGGAGGCGTATAGCAGGCTTGGATAGTATAAGACCCCTCCCCCCCCCCCCCCTTCTTCCTACTAAACCTCCGAGACTTACAGAGATTAAGACAATCCGTCCTTGCATTGCATTAGTGAGTCATCGCGTAGGATTTACTCCTACTGGTCTTGCCGCGAACCTCTCGTACTTAATGTCCGTCGCAAGAGCAGCATCGGATTCTCTTGAAAATTATGTAACTTTTAAGTGATGATGTGGAAAGGTACGATAGGCTACAATCCGATCTTTATCAAAGTCGGAAACGTGATGGCACGCATTTCTCCTGCTTACACGAGGCATCACAACAACGTTTCACCAGGCACCGCCGTTCAACTGCTGTTTATGTATGAGAAATCGGTTGGAAACTTTCCTCATGTCAGCATGTTGTAGGTGTCGCCACCGACACCAACCTTGCGTGACTGCTCTGAGAAGTATATCACAGCATCTTCTTTCTGTCGGTTAAATTTCGCGTCTGTAGCACGTCATCTTCGTGGCGTAGCAATTTTAATGGTCAGTAATGTATAACTTCGTCTGGTACGAAATGTTGAACTCCCATGAATGTTCAGTCAGAATCGTCGTTTTGTGTGGTATCATGGAAATGTAAATTTCCGTCAGTGTTTCCTCTGTCACAACCATCATTTTGTTTATCACTAAGAAAAAGTGAGCCCTTATGTTTCACACATTTCTTTTCTGGGAAAACCATGACTGTATCTTTAATTTTCATTTGTGGCAACATTGCTTATCTTATTACCGTTTTTATTTCCATGGTCCTTTGGTTTCTACCTTACACCCTTCCAGCCGCTCCTTTTGATTGATTTCTTTGGCAAAACAGGCAGCTGACATGAAGCCTTCAAAATATTCCCAGGTTTCTTTATATGACTCTCGATATGGTGTACCTTTCTCTTAGTGACAGTCTCGTGTAACCTACTTTCAAATAACGGTCTTCATTAAGATTATTTCTACTCATATTCCCATGGTTACTTGTATTGTGTGTTTTTCTCTTAGTAGCAATTTTCGGAAAATGTTTTTACATGGAGAACTTTTTTTGTTACAATTTGCAATGTTATTTACTGTAATAAGTTTTTGTTGAAGCTAACTTCCCATACATTCTTTCAGCAAGGATATCAGTGCCTGTGGAAGTAAAATTACAGACTTCTTGCTGAATACCAGCTACACTGAGAAATATCTCTTTAATATTAGGATTCCAAAATTCTGTACTGAATCTGTTCTATTAGACAATGCTGTCTGTCCCCGGTAGCTGCGTGGTCAGCGCGACGAAATGTCAATCATAAGGGCCCGGGTTCGATTTCCGGCTGGGTCGGAGATTTTCTCCGCTCACGGACTGGGTGTTGTCCTAATCATCATTTCATCCCCATCGGCGCGCAAGTCGCCAAAGTGGCGTCAAATCGAAAGACTTGCACCCGGCGAACGGTCTACCCGACGGGATGCCCTAGTCACACGCCATTTACATTTATTAGACAATGCTGGCTCAGTTTCATCGGATTCTTTGTTTAAAATGCAGACTGACGTATTATGTTTTTCAATTTCATTTCTCACATCAAATTCTGTAACAGAATCTACTTCGACTGCCGGGGTCTTTTGGATTTGCTCATCCTTGACTAGGTTATAATTTACTTCAAAATTTAAATTAAAATTTACTGTAAAAGTTAGCGTTGAATGAGCCTGTTCATCCTGGTCTAACTTACTTTTTGCAGCAGAGACTGTCCCGTTATATTCCTCTATATCAGAGACTGTGCTACATTTCTTATCACTGACAGCAGCTTGCAAATTATTAACAGAATTTTCATTTCCCTTGATATTATTATTAGTTTCCACCAGAAATGTTTCACTTACACTACCGCATGAATGATCTGTTATTGAATTTAGTAGTTTTGTTACATCTACAGACTGCTCTGGCAAGTCCTTCATTCATTCATCGGTATCAGTGATGACAGCTATTATTTTGTTACTCTTATTGTTAGTATTCTTACCAGAACCGTCCTTGCTGTCAACTTTTTTTAGTATTGTCTGTATTACTATTGATGTCCCTATGATACAACATTACTTTACTCATTTCTCGTAACGTTCCTTCCATATTAAAGAAAGAACTTTCCCATTCTCTAATTTCATCTTCACCGTTCGCTATTGGCTTACTTCAGCTACCTTATTTGTCGCACACACACAATGCCTTCAACCATTCCCTGCTCCCTTCCTATCACAACATTCACCACAATTACTTGGTATTCTTCCACATTTTCAAAGATACTTTCCAATATATTTTCCTCGTCACTATCCGTTAAATCATCACGAATCTTCCGGCCCTCGTACAGTCTTCTTCAAAATTATTGTTAGTTTCTTCTGTTTCTCCACTTATCTTTATCCACCTATTTGCGAAAAACTCATCGGTAAATTCAGTTCTGGGTATCACCATTATGATCTTCTTCTTCTGCATCTACATACTTTACCAACTTTTCACCATTCTTGACTCTTTCCTAGCCTTTGATATAAAGCATTTATTCGTTCTTCAATAACCCCGGTATTTCCAACTCGTCACAGGACGTTGTCCATTTATGGAGTTCTTTTTGCAAATGATTGATTCAACCCCACATTTCAGTAACATCCTTACCGACCTCACGTTATTCATCTTTAGCATCCTCATTGCTGCCCTCCTGGACAATACTGTTAACTTCTCCATGTATCCTTCTATTGCATCTTATTTCTAAGACAAAATATTCCAAAAATAGTTTCTCTTTCCACAAACGCCGGCTCACCGAAATCTTTAAAATCTGTGGTTCTTTCCATCTCCTCACATAATTCTAACATTCTTGTCTCGTTCCGCATAATTCTAATTGTCCTCAAGAAGAATATACACCGCGGTACCCAATTAGTGATCTGCAAACACCCTTACCGTCAACGGCCTTGCCGCAGTGGTAATCCTGATCCCTGTCAGATCACTGAAGTGCTGTCGGGCTGGGCTAGCACTTAGATGGGTGACCGTCAGGTCTGCCAAGCGCTGTTGGCACGTGGGGTTGGTCATCCCTTGTGGGGCCAATTGAGGAGCTACTTGACTGGGAAGTAGCGGCTCCGGTCACGAAAACGCTATGGCCTGGAGAGCGGTGTGCTGACCACATGCCCTTCCATATACGCATCCAGTGACGCCTGTGATCTAAGGATGACATGGCGGTCGGTCGGAACCGTTGGGCCCTCATGGCCTGTTCGAATGGAGTTTAGTTTTTAGTTTTAAACATCCTTGGCGCTAATTTCAACCGCGACGTACTTTAGCCAAGTTTCCGCAATCTCCTGACGACATAGCTGCTCGGAGAATGTGCTTACGGTGCGTCCGCGCGTCGAACTCCGGACCTATGTGTGTGTGCACCCAGCGCACCGCATACTGCTGCTGTCATGACGAAATGCGCTACACGTTCTTCCTACACGCAGCGATGTCACCTGCTGCGTGGCTGGGTTGGCCACGTCTGCTGATGCTGTCTTCTTTCTTCTGTCCCGCGCAGTCTTGTCGACCAGCGTTCCATATGTTTCATTCCCGAAATGTCCGCAATACTTGAAAACGATTTGTATTATCCATTATGCGGAATTTTTGCGATTTTCGACACACGCTTTTCGCACTCCGCGATGATCACAGCTGTCTAATATTGCTACACCCGCAAATTAAAATTTTAGTCACTTTATAACTTTATTGTTCACTTCCCGCTTCCTTTGCACTTGCTGTCGAACTGTACTTCCTATTCTTAACACAAATTTGCAGTAAATAGTTCCTTCCGCCGTAAGTTATCAAAATGTGGTGGGATTTCTTCCCACTCAAAGAATGTCAAATGCTTCTGTCACAAATTAACCAAATGTTATGAAGTTATCCCACGCAAGGGATGTCAAGTGTAAGATGTCGATCCCTCCCCCATCCCTGCCTTTCTTACTAAACTTCTAGGAACTTCTCGGTTTAGTTAGTGGGGTCGTAGAAGACGGCCGTGCTTTGCCGTTCGAGACTAGCTAGTCCTTGCATTATGTTAGTGCGCCGTCGCCTAGGATATCTTCCTGACTGGTTTGTTACAAAGGTCTCGCACTTTATGTCACTCGCCGAAGCACTATCAGCACCGTGTCAAGATCTGGGAAGCGTAATTCCTGTATGTCTGAGTGATGATATGGAAAGCTGTATTACTTGAAGCAATAATTTTTTCATAATGCGGGGCCACAGTCATAACATATTTCTTTAAAGTCAGTACCGCCACCGGACTGTTGTTTACTTACAGTGTCACATTTACACTTACACAATCATGATTTCGGCTTCAAAGTGCCATTATCAAGCGTTTTAAGTGTTATAAATAGCCTAAGATAGCATACTGTCGTATTAAAATACACTATTAGACACATTGTCTAAGAGTCGATATTTCTGGCAGAGCCTACTGCTTTGCTTCATTACTGAGTACACCATCTTCACTGAATGACAGTATGCTATCTTATGCAATTTATAACACTGAAACCACTTGCCAATTGCACTTTGAAGCCGAAATTATGATCGTGTGAGTGTAAATGTGGCACTGTAAACAAACAACAGTCCAATGGCGGTACTGACTTTAAAGAAACTTGAAACAATGTTCTTGGACTGCCTTATGATGAGTTTATTTAGGAAAACACTTTTACCTGACAATCATTAAACAATATTTTTCTTATTAACTCATAACTAGCAATTTCGTGAGAGAATGATCAGTCGACAGAATTAGAAAGAAAGGCACCCTATCGACTATGGTGTACACAGTAGATGTTGTATTTATAATCTTGAACCATCGTGTCCTGTTCGGACAACTTCGTTCCCTAAAGGTACGTCCACAATATGCATATTTCGTCATGCGCAACCGCGGACGCACGGGAATAAAAGGGCATGCACAAATATCTGCGGAAGGTACGCATGTACGCATGAGCGTCCTCGTATCCACACATTGCCTCATTGCGCAAACAGTCTGCTATTAATTTACGGCTTTGCTTGGGAGCTTATGTTGCGGTTATTGTGATGAAAAGGCTTCAGAAAAATAAAACGCAAAAGCAACTGTACGTAAAGAAGTATATAAACAATATAGATAAGAGAAATACAAAGTGACGACAACGTTTTGTCTGCAAATATCGGGAGGAGGTCACAACGAGATTTTAGATTCTTTGCTATGGAAACTGCAGCTATAGAGTTGGCAATAAAATTTTGTTGGCTAGTAACTAGTGATTTATATATCCGTTTAAATTATTTATTCCTCATTTCAAAAGAAAGGATTTCAGTTATACCAAATTTGTACTTGTAATGTGGAATACCGTAATTTATTATTTGATTTTTATACCTGTTTTTACTGTACCAAACACCTAAGCAAATAATTATTAGCATTCTTTGTTCTTATACAGTATTAAAATTTGTATCCATTAGCATCTATAAGTATTGTTCTCCTGTATAATTATGACTCGTTCCATACTCATAGAAGTCTCTTGATTACAACGGAACACCAATAAATAAATGAAAATAAACGGGATTATTCTTGAAACTGAGAAATACTTAAGGGAGGTTCTTCGTCGTTGTGTGAAGGTTAATTTACTTTCAATGCGTCATTTGTATTTAATCATGAAATACAATATGAAGATCAACGTCGTAGGACTCGATAAATTCGAGAATTGCACTGACGCCAGAATGCACTCGAACGGAGGTTGTGGTTTCAGCCTCCTCAGTTGTTGTGCTTTTATATCGCCAAAGCATGAAGATTCGTTCACTTTTCATGTAAACTTTCCATACATCATTGGGTTATTCTTCTCAGTTTTTTTACTTTAAAACTTACGGTGTCTTATTCTTTACAGAAATGTAATCGAAGACGAATAACTAAAACGTGACGCTCAGGACAACACAGCTCAAATTTTTATTCTGATCTTCAGAGAGGCATTGCACACGACGTTTTTCTTTGTCTGTAATCATCTAAGAACTTATGCAGGCTTCCTTTGGAGTCAACAGACGTTATTGCACATTAATCGCTCTACAACATAACCTCAACACATTACACAGACACACACATATGAGCCCACCTGTACGTGTCTGCTGAAAAACGCAAAGATATCCTCATAAGGCGAGTAGCAATGCGCTTTACGCACGGCCTTCATTTCCAGGCGATTACGCATGCACAAATGCGCACCTGAAGTTGCGCTGTTTGACATCCATGAGCATGCGCAGAGCTCAACACAAAAAGGACATCATGTGGACGCATCCTAAGCATGATTCATTTGTTCATTGAAATTACTGCCTTCTGGCGTCGTAATATTGTTGTAGAAAAGTGCCTGTGGTGAGTAGGCTTTTCCTAAAACCCGTAATGGGAAAAGTGGCTTTTATTAGTAAATATTTATTACAGAAAACTACTTGCTTCGCGCCAGACTGGCTCTGATTTCCCTACGTATAGTGTGGCGCTGTAACAGTCTTTCTCACATCTAGCAATGATAACCCATCACACCTTCTAGCGACAACGCCATATGGTCCAGAGGTTACTTCAGCCAGCGTGGAAACTAAAATCGCCCTCCCAGCTAGGCGTTCTGCAGTACTGCCTCAGCTTCTTAAATACTGCTGGTATCTGCAGACGCTACATAAAATGTAGATTTAGAAAATAAGAAAAAATGTGTAATAAGGAAGTAAGGGGTACCGTACAATAACTCAGTCGGTAAGAGCAGTGACGGCGAAAGGAAAGGTTCCGAATTCGAAACGTGGCCTCACACAGTTTCAATTTGCCCTGATGTGTCGAAACCTACACTTTTTTGTCTTTGCTTGTCGTATCTCCTTTCACGCCATGTCGCTTCGCAGTACAAAAAATGGTTCAAATGGCTCTGAGCACTATGGGACTTAACATCTGTGGTCATCAGTCCCCTAGAACTTAGAACTACTTAAACCTAACTAACCTAAGGACGTCACACACATCTATGCCCGAGGCAGGATTCGAACCTGCGACCGTAGCAGTCGCGCGGCTCAGGACTGAGCGCCTAGAACCGCTAGACCACCGCGGCCGGCTCGCAGTACACTTCCTGAAGTTGTATCACATAGAGTTAACCACCAGGTAAGCTCATCGCCAGTGCAATCAGACCATTTTATCGAAGTTCTAAACGAAATGATATGCGATGCACTCTGTATTTTCCTCACCCAACAAGTCGCAACGTAACTGCCAGTCTGTGTCTAGAACAGTATCGGACAGCTTGAGATAGACTCGAGGACGTCACTCCCATTCAGATCCTCGGTGTTACATCGTTGTGTGGCTTATTGATTTCTGTCAAAATCGTTATGCCCTGCCAGAAGACACTGTGAAACTAAAGTCGACTGCTGCGCCGATATTCATGGTTTTGTCATAAAGGTTAATATGTTGTTGCACGTCTTCAGAAATAGAAGAAATTTTAATTCTAAATGGTGCCTTTCAAATAGATACGTGGTTTTCATTAACATATGTTTCTACTCAACTAATTTTTGAATGTGTGTACAAAGGTCACACTCTACATTTACAGTCTCGTAACGTTAGTTGTAAGTAAATAAATTCACTTGCTTAAAATGATTTCTTGCAACCATTCATAGCCGCGTGGTTTGAGGCGTCATGTCACGGACTGCTCGGCCCCTCCCCCCGGACGTTCGAGTCCCCCCTCGGGCATGGGTGTGTGTGTTGTTCATAGCACAAGTTAGTTTAAGTAGTGTGGAAGTCTAGAGACCGATGACCTAAGCAGTTTGGTCCATTAGGAACTCACAAACATTTGAACATTTCCTACCATTCATACAGATACGTCGCGTAGGTCAGAGAACAACTCCGACTACAAATACGAAACGTCTGTGTTCGTCTGCAGCATATGTTTTATACAGAAAGTAATAGCGTTTACTGCTGACTTCGAAACTCCTGTTGATTTACTGGTAGGTGGTCTTGGTGTGCAACAAATGGCTCTGAGCACTATGGGACTTAACATCGGAGGTCTTCAGTCCCCAAGAACTTAGAACTACTTAAAACTAACTAACCTAAGGACATCACACACATCGATGCCCGAGGCAGGATTCGAACCTGCGACGGTTCCAGACTGTAGCGCCTAGAACAGCTCGGTCACCTCGGCCGGCCCATAGCCAACTCTTTCAGTTATTTATAATGCAATTGACGTTTTCTTGCAAGACACACGTGTCGAAATTAAACATGATTCCCAAGCAAGAACTATCGCTAGCTACGGCACTGTTGCCTTCGTAACAACAGCTGTATCAGGATGCGTAAGACGTAACTCTTTTGATGAGACGATATCATGCTGACGCAGGTGCATGTGGGCGGCGCATCAAAACCTGTGAATTTAACACATTGATTACTTGTGTACGTACCTGAATTAAAACGACAATAGTATTAACGATTATTTTCAAATTATCTCATTTTTGCTTAGATTTTCTGATATCATGATGCAAACATCCTACGCATTTCCGTGCAGTGCACTTGACGGAGTAGTAAAGTTTGTATGTTTTTAGTTTCTTGTGGCTATTTCTAACATCTACGTAAAGCGTATGTTGACCGCTTCATGCAGTACAGGCAGCTGCCCTTGCGTCCAGACTCAAGAGTGGAGGATTGGGGGATTTCCCTGGGGGACACTTGGCGGACCACACCTGTTGCTGCCCTAAGCAGCGAGCGAGGAAATAGGGCCCATCTATTCTACAGCATGCACTGTCCTAGCAAGGCGATTACAGAGGGCTGTTTTACTGCGTGTCATCTGTGATCAGTAATAGGAACCTACACAATATTCTTTAACTGTAGCATACCAATGCATTTTCCATAATGCGTAATACTAGTTCGGCGGGAGGTGCTTTGTGACTTACACCAAAAAAATCTAAAAGAAAGCAAATTTCGTTAAATGTGTTTAAGTTTGTACTGATATATAATTAGGGAAGTGGGGTACAGAACCTGAAATTATCTTATGGCACAACCTTAGCGACACCAACGTGTTTGTTTACACTGAACAGAGGGGTGCTTCATGACGACCACAAGGAATTGACACAAATAAATATTTCATTAACTGTCGTCGATTTTCGTTAACAACATACTTCCTTAAGTTAGATAGATGTGTAGAAGGGTAATGAATCTGAAAATATGAATGATATTTGCTGCGAAAAGTGACATTCACTACTAAAGCTTAAATTTTTGGGTTACGTTTTCTTGAAAAATTTGAAACACTTACTGAATCTGATATAATTATCATTAAAAATAATAAAGATATTCTTTAAAATACGAGGTACAAGACTAGATTACGATATTTTCACAAGATGGGCACAAAGTAACCCCCCCCCCCCCCCTCAATCGGTTTTGCATGTGTTAAGGATTTCTGTTAACGCACAGAAGCAGATGCACGATTTATGATGCACGCTTTTATTTCATAAAGGTATGAGGTTAGTCGTTTTGTTTTACGTACAGTGAAAAGTGGCGTTCCCGCTCTTGAATCTTTCTATTCACGGTAATTAGTGGTACGGTACACATCACGTGGAAGAAACTCTCCAGATACGCCACTTAAACGCTCTGTCAACGCAGCAGGTGGTGTATAAATACAAACTCAGCAACCTAAAATCAGATTGTTTTAAAGCAGAGAGAATCGACCAATAGCGCCTCCCACAAAATGCGACAGTAAACCCCGTTTTTTTCCAGAATGTTTTACAGGAATCACATTTCCTTAGGTGCATTATCACTGTAGTAGAACCCACTATAATTACGAACCTAGGGCATTAAGTGACATGATGCTGTTATTCTAGGGGGTGCTGTGTGAACAGTCGATTGAGATTCTACGTTACCTCCTGCACAGAACTTCAAAAAAATGGTTCAAATGACTATGAGCACTATGGGACTTAACATCTATGGTCATCAGTCCCCTAGAACGTAGAACTACTTAAAGCTAACTAACCTAAGGATATCACACAGCCGGCCGCGGTGGCCGTGCGGTACTAGGCACTTCAGTCCAGAACTGCGTGACTGCTACGGTCGCAGGTTCGAATCCTGCCTCGGGCATGGATGTGTGTGTTGTCTTTAGGTTAGTTAGGTTTAATTAGTTCTAAGTTCTAGGGGACTGATGACCTCAGATGTTGAGTCGCATAGTGCTGAGAGCCATTTGAACCATTTTTTTTTTTTTTTTTTTGACATCACACAACACCCAGTCATCACGCACAGAACTTCACTTTTTGTGAAGTTACATAGGTCAGTGTAAGAACGATCCAAACGCAAAAGGTAGAATTGGATTATCACTGTCAAACAGCTGACTAGAAGTCAGTGATCAGTAGAACTACTTTGCGTCGATGTATAGAGTGACGGAAAGGTCAGCCGTCATTGTTATCTGGTTGTGTAGAAGATGGTTTTATGATGTGATGCTCAGATGAGCGTGGATAACGAATTAACGATGTTAACACATGTGTATTTTGAACAACGAAACATAACTGACATATATTTCATCGAGTTGAGCTAACAAATATTAAAGCATAAGGGAATCGTTATCGTCAAATATAAGCGTAATTTATTACAGAGCATTTCATTTGTGTAATCGGCATAGGGCTTACTGACAGCATGGAGGGAAGGTCGATAAACGATGACCAGACTCGATGTAGTTCGAGATGGAATGTTAAGTCTATTATTAATACCAATCGACTCTATCATCATTTGCATTAAAGTGACCGGGAAAATTCGTATTCCAGATTCATGTTTATTATTACATCTTCATATCATTAGTATTAAGTTGTAGGATTCAGAGGTGCGGAATTAGAATCACACTCCAGTTTTCCTCGTTCAAGTAGACTATGGTATCTCTCGATCATTTCAGTCTTATTCTGGAAATCTGCTAGTGATATGTTCTTCAGTGCTCGCGAAGAATTCATCTTGACGCCATCAGTAATGACAGGACGGCGTCATTTTCCGACCGATTTTAACCTCGAAACCAAATAAAAGTTTCACCTTTGCATATCTGAGTAGTATGAGGAAAGTCTCCTGATTTTTGGGGTAAAACTCGCCAAATGTGTAATGTAAATAGACAGGCCGATTGTTAGTATTAAAGAACCATAAACATGCCTCCGTAACCGAGGTCGCTAACGAATGGCTGCACGATGGCGCTCGACTCGGAGGTAATCCGGTTCGATTCCTGGTGGCAGGTGAAATTTTCACTGGCGATGCTCGCCAGTCTCTTTATCAGTGTCCTGGATTAATTTCCAATCCTAACCTCAGTGTCTCATAAAGTAAAGGCATGAGGAACTGTGGATGGTGGTCTGTCCACCGTGAAGCTCGGCGGCTCCCTTCATAATATTCACCTTCTCCCTTCTCTCATTATACAACAGCAACGTAACATCCCACTGTTCACTTATCCATTACATTCACTTACACTCTGTGCATCAGACACAGCTCACAAATCAGCTCGGAGAGGGGCCATTGAGTGGGCAGAAATAACACGCTTTCCGACAGGCGTATGAACCCGTTCATGGGATATGGCAACCACATATGCCATACTTTTTTTTTTTTTGGTCATCAGTCTACGGACTGGTTTGATGCGGCCCGCCACGAATTCCTTTCCTGTGCTAACCTCTTCATCTCAAAGTAGCACTTGCAACCTACGTCCTCAATTATTTGCTTGGCGTATTCCATTCTCTGTCTTCCTCTACTGTTTTTGCCCTCTACAGCTCCCTCTAGTACCATGGAAGTCATTCCCTCATGTCTTAGCAGATGTCCTATCGTCCTGTCCCTTCTCCTTATCAGTGTTTTCCACATATTCCTTTCCTCTCCGATTCTGCGTAGAACCTCATCATTCCTTACCTTACCAGTCCACCTAATTGTCAACATTCGTCTATAGCACCACGTCTCAAATGCTTCGATTCTCTTCTGTTCCGTTTTTCCCACAGTCCATGTTTCACTGCCATACAATGCTGTACTCCAGACGTACATCCTCAGAAATTTCTTCTTCAAATTATGGCCGGTATTTGATATTAGTACACTTCTCTTGGCCAGAAATGCCTTTTTTGCCATAGCGAGTCTGCTTTTGATGTCCTCCTTGCTCCGTCCGTCATTAGTTATTTTACTGCCTAGGTAGCAGAATTCCTTAATTTCACTGACTTCGTGACCATCAATCTTGATGTTAAGTTTCTCGCTGTTCTCATTTCTACTACTTCTCATTACCTTCGTCTTTCTCCGATTGACTCTCAAACCATAGTGTGTACTCATTAGACTGTTCATTCCGTTCAGCAGATCATTTAATTCTTCTTCACTTTCACTCAGGATAGCAATGTCATCAGCGAATCGTATCATTGATATCCTTTCACCTTGTATTTTAATTCCACTCCTGAACCTTTCTTTTATTTCCATCATTGCTTCCTCGATGTACAGATTGAAGAGTAGGGGCGAAAGGCTACAGCCTTGTCTTACACCCTTCTTAATACGAGCACTTCGTTCTTGATCGTCCACTCTTATTATTCCCTCTTGGTTGTTGTACATATTGTATATGACCTCTCTCTCCCTATAGCTTACCCCTACTTTTTTCAGAATCTCGAACAGCTTGCACCATTTTATATTGTCGAACGCTTTTTCCAGGTCGACAAATCCTATGAAAGTGTCTTGATTTTTCTTTAGCCTTGCTTCCATTATTAGCCGTAACGTCAGAATTGCCTCTCTCGTCCCTTTACTTTTCCTAAAGCCAAACTGATCGTCACCTAGCGCATTCTCAATTTTCTTTTCCATTCTTCTGTATATTATTCTTGTAAGCAGCTTCGATGCATGAGATGTTAAGCTGATTGTGCGATAATTCTCGCACTTGTCAGCTCTTGCCGTCTTCGGAATTGTGTGGATGATGCTTTTCCGAAAGTCAGATGGTATGTCGCCAGACTCATATATTCCACACACCAACGTGAATAGTCGTTTTGTTGCCACTTCCCCCAATGATTTTAGAAATTCTGATGGAATCTTATCTATCCCTTCTGCCTTATTTGAACGTAATTCCTCCAAAGCTCTTTTAAATTCCAATTCTAATACTGGATCCCCTATCTCTTCTAAATCGAATCCTGTTTCTTCTTCTATCACATCAGACAAATCTTCACCCTCAT